>NC_073244.2:42405000-42485000 GCF_029281585.2 Gorilla gorilla gorilla
TTTATGGAGGTCTCCCAAGTGGCCCCAGTCTCAGGGACCCTCCTTGTTACATTCTCTACTGCCCAGCTTGTTAGCTCAATCAGAATAGGGACAGTTTTATTTCGTAATCAGGACTGGTTTTTATTGTTGTCATTTGTGTGATGTTTTTGTTATTGCTGATAGAACAGTATTTATGCATTTGGGATTGTATTAATGATTTTAAGAAAGGCTAGGACAAGACATGGTTCTCTAAGTAAAATGCTTTTAAAAGTTTTATTTTGTGTGATAATTTAAATCATAGTAGCATTCATTTATTTGCCTATCTTTTTTTTTTTTTTGAAACAGGGTCTCACTCTGTTGCTCCGTTGCCCAGGCCGGAATGCAATGGTGCGATCACAGCTCACTGCAGCCTCAAACTCCTGGGTTCATGCAATCCCCCTGCCTCAGCCTCCTGAGTAGCTGGGAATACAAGCATATGCCACCATGCATGGTTAATTAAAAAAAAATTAATTGTAGAGTCAGGGGTCTTGCTCTGTTACCCAGGCTGTTTTGAACTCCTGGCCTCAAACATTTCTTTTGCCTGGGCCTCCAAAAGTTCTGGGATGACAGGCATGTGGCACCATGCCTGGCCTATTCGCCTGTCCTCTTATTGCAAAGCCAAGTCTTCTTCTAGGCTTATGGGTCTGCTGATTGGTGTTTCAGGCACTCTTTCTTATATAAACCACAACCATAGTACATAACCTACAAAATTATTACAGTATCTTCAAAGGGGATAAAAAAGATCCTCACAAGGCAAAATAAGTGTGAAATTCCTCCAGATTTTTGGGGCCAGTCCCTATCTCTTATATTTGCTTCTCACACCTAATTTTCTACCAGTCTGCATTGAATCTTTACAAAGCACCACATCTAGTTCTCATAGACACAACTACGTCCTTCACACTCTTATCACATCTGAGCAGCATATATATATATATATATATATATATATATATATATATATATATATATATATGTTTGTTGTTGTTGTTGTTGTTGTTGTTCTTTTTTGAGACAGAGTCTCACACTGTCGGCAGGGCCAGAGTGCAATGGCATGATCTCGGCTAACTGCAACCTCCGCCTCCTGGGTTCAAGCGATTCTCCTGCCTCAGCCTCCTGAGCAGCTGGGATTACAGGTGCCTGACACCAAGTCCAGCTAAATTTTTGTATTTTTAGTAGAGACAGGGTTTCACTATGTTGGCCAGGCTGGTCTCAAACTCCTGACCTCGTGATCCACCCACCTCAGCCTCCCAAAGTGCTGGGATTACAGGCCACTGTGCCCAGCCAATATTTTGTTATATGACATACTTACAATAACAAGTACAGCTGACAGATTCTGATTCTTGGTAAACATACAATGTGTGACTGGTGGGAACAGAAGTGTGCAGACATTCTAGAGTTTGGAATACTTATGGGAGCCCTAAATATCAGTTGCGATTTTAAGAAAGAACAGAGTGTATCTGTTATGTTGGTTAAGTTGAGCTAGTCTGTTGAGTTGGTTATGCATGGACCAAGCCAAGAATCTTGGTTGTGTTACACTTAGACCTGGGTTCAAATCCTGGCTCTGAGACATTGGAAAAGTTAGCTTCTAGATCTAAGCTTCAAGTTTGGCTGGGTGCAGTGACTCACACCTATAATCCCAGCACCGTGGGAGGCTGAGGTGGGAGGATCACTTGAGGCCAGGAGTTCGAAACCAGCCTGGTCAACATAGCAGCACCCCATCTCTACAAAAGAAAAATCAAACTTAAAACATTAGCCAGGAATGGTGGCCTGCAGTCCCAGCTACTTGCGAGGCTAAGGCGGGAGGATTTCTTCAGCCCAGGAAGTTGAGGCAGCAGCAAGCAGTCATCTCACCACTGCACTCCAGCTTGGGCGACCCAAGAGTGAGACCCTGTTTCAAAAAATAATCATCATCATAATAAGTTTCAATTTCCTCATCTGTAAAGTGAGGGCAGAAATGGCTCTGCAGCATAGCAAAGTTGTCAAGAGATTAAGTTAGATGGTGCCTGTAAAGTGTTTAATACAAGATCTGGCACATGGGAGGTGTTCAAAATAAGTAAGCGCTGCGAGTACTGCTGCTGGTGGTTCCATTTTATTCTCAATGTGGTAAAATACGCATAACGTAAAGTTTACCATCTTAACCATTTTTCAACGTGCAGCTCAGTAGTGGTAAGTGAATTCATGTTGTGCAGCCAACCTCCAGAACGCTCTTCATCTTGCAAAACTGAAACTCAATACTCATTAAACAACACCTCTGCATTCTCTCCTGGTCCCCAGCCCCTAGCAACCCAATCACGCCCATTTTTGACCCTGTAACTATTGTTTCTGCCATCCTGCATTTCTTGTTACTCTGTGAGTCCCTCCCATTCAAGCCACCAGAAGCTCATTGCCTCAAAGAAGAGGTGGGCTAACAGAAAAGAGAAAAATAACTCTCTTAGGAGCTTTCACGTCTCAAGCCCAAGCCTAGAGGAGTAGAGAACAATATGATTGATCAGTGCAAGGTTTCCTCCTCCAGAGACTAAACGAATGATCTGGAGGGAAGAAGAGGAAAAGGAAATAAAAAGCTTAGGTGCCGGTGGGTCCCCAAGAAGGGCCTGGTACTCAGCTATCCCTGGGATTGAGCCCGAGCAAGAAGATAAGAATATTTGCAGGCTACCCAAGCAGGAATGAGGCACTACCCAGCAAAGACACAGCACTGGACAGAGTGATGACCTACTACGGGGACCACACCACCCTAGTCCTAAAGACACCTTGTCATTATGTAAGATTCCAGGAAAATCTAGAAAGCCCACAATGTGGCTAACATTGTTTTCATCAGAATGAAAAATTGAGGACCTGAATTAAAAATTTAGCTGAATCAGGCCAGATGCAGTGGCTTGTGCCTGTAATCCCAGTGCTTTGGGAGGTGGAGGTGGGAGGATCACTTGAGGCTGGGAGTTTGAGACCAGCCTGGGCAACATAGCAAGACCCTGTCTCTAAAAACAAACAAATAAACAAACAAACAAAACAAAACAAAACAAACATTATCCAGGTACAGTGGCATGCACCTGTAGTTCCAGCTACTCAGGAGGCTGAGGAAGGAGGATCATTTGTGCCCAGGAGGTGGAGGTTACAGTGAGCTATCATCATGCCACTGCACTCCAGCCTGGGCGACAGAACAAGACCCTGTTTCTAAAAAAAATTTTTGTTTAATTTACCTGAATAATAAGAAAAGCAGTCAGAGATATTTTTTCTGCACTCCTGATCTTGAGCACTGGAGCTAAAAGCTGCTCTATTCCATACTCTGCCCCCTTTACTCGGGTCCTGGGGTGCCAGTGACTACACTTCACACTGTCTCAGTCTACTGCCTTGCTCATACTTCAGGCCCAAGGGGAACAACATATTCCCACAGCTTATGCCTGATTGGACAACAGAGGTCATGTCCTTACTCATGAGCCACATCCTGTGGCCAGTGGGATGAGATCATTCTGATATGCCTCAGCTAGAGCCACATGCCCCATGATCAGAGCTGGTAAAGCATCAAAATCCCTTGAAGCACATGAGCTATATGAGTAAAGAGTAGGAACCAAAAATATAATTATTTATCTATTACCAAGAGAAGGAGGATTGAATGAATGCATTTGCTGTATTTCCACTTGGTGACTGAGTGTCCTGGTGGGTCTGTGCCTGTGAAGCTGTGTGCGTGCATATTCATGCTTGTGTGTGCAGTGGGGTATGGGTGGGAGTAGGTAGGTAGGCAAAAGTCACCCAGGTATTGTCAGAAAGTGAGTTCAGGCTGGGGGCTGTGACTCTTGCCTTTAATCCTGGCACCTTGCTTGCTGGGTGTCCAGGGGTCTGGACAGTCAACCACCAAGTGGAAATATAGCAAATTAATTTGCTTGTTAATATTAATAATACTTAATATCAATAAATATTAGGCAAGGTTTTATTGAACATCCATTGGGTGCCAGGCAGTGAATCAAGCTAACACAAATCCCTTTCCTCAGGACTCTTACATCCAGGAAGAAGATATGGGTTCAAAGGGAGAAGATGGATCTGGCTGGAGGAAAATGAGCTGTGGCTGGAGGGAAGAAGGATCGGGAGAGAGAGAAGAGGGTTCCAGAGGGAAGAAAGAGGGCTCTGGAGGGAGGAAAATGGGCTCTGGAGGGAGGAAGAGGGCTCTGAAGGGAGGGAAAGTGGGCTCCGGAGGGAGGGAAGTGGGCTCTGGAGAGAGGAAGAGGGCTCTGAAGGGAGGGAAAGTGGGCTCCGGAGGGAGGGAAGTGGGCTCTGGAGAGAGGGAAATGGGCGCTGGAGGGAGGGACATGGGCTCTGGAGAGAGGGAAGTGGGCTCTGGAGGGAGGGAAATGGGCACTGGAGGGAGGGACATGGGCTCTGGAGAGAGGGAAGTGGGCTCTGGAGGGAGGGAAAAGGTCTCTGGAGGGAGGGAAATGGGCTCTGAAGGGGGGGAAGTGGGCTCTGGAGAGGGCGAAGTGGGAGCTGGAGGGAGGGAAATGGGAGCTGGAGGGAGAGAAGTGGGCCCTGGAGGGAGGGAAGTGGGCTCTGGAGAGAGGGAAATGGGCATGGAGGGAGGGACATGGGCTCTGGAGAGAGGGAAGTGGGCTCTGGAGGGAGGGAAAAGGTCTCTGGAGGGAGGGAAATGGGCTCTGAAGGGGGGGAAGTGGGCTCTGGAGAGGGCGAAGTGGGAGCTGGAGGGAGGGAAATGGGAGCTGGAGGGAGGGAAGTGGGCTCTGGAGGGCGGGAAATGGGCATTGGAGGGAGGGAAGTGGGCTCTGGAGGGAGGAAATGGATGCTGGAGGGAGAGAAGTGGGCTCTGGAGGAAGGGAAATGGGCGCTGGAGGGAAATGGGATCTAGTGGGAGGGAAATGGGCTCTGGCAGGAGGGAGGTCTCTGGAGGGAGGGGAGAATGCTCTGGAGGAAAGAAATGGACTTTGGTGGGAGGAAAATGGGCTCTGGAAGGAGGGAAATGCTTCACTCAAATGTTTGTTCCCTTGGCCTCCTTCTTATTCAGCAGGAATTACACGTGTTCCTGGCACCGGCCTGCCAAAGCACAGGCTCATTGTCTCCTCCTAAACACCAGGACAAGCTTCCAGAACCAAGCCTCGCCACCATTAGAGGCCACTGAGACCGTTTCCTAGAATGAAAGTGATCCGTATGTTAAAAATGCAATAAGCAAGTCAGCAGTTTTATTGATTTTTTTTCTTCATACCTCCTTAACCAATTAGTTTGAAACAGTATAAAATGGGCTATGTGACAGATTGCTCAACAGAACTCACTTTGTTCGGGGGCAAGACAGAGTCTCACTCTGTTGCCCAGGCTGGAGTGCAATGGCATAATCATAGCTCACTGCAGCCTCAAACTCCTGGGCTCAAGTGATCCTCCCACCTCAGCCTCTTGAGTAGCTGGGACTACAGTCGTGAACCACCATACCTGGATAATTTTTTATATTTTTGTAGAGATGGGGTCTCACAATGTTGCCCAGGCTGACCTTGAACTCCTGGCATCAAACAATCCTCCTGTCAAGGTGCTGAGATTATAGGCAAGAGCCACTGCACCCAGCCTAAACTGACTTTCGGACAATACCTGGATGACTTTTGCCTACCTACCCACTCCCACACGTACCCCACTGCACACACAAGTGTGAATACGCATGCACACAAGTGTACACACACAGATTGGTTGGCACCACCCAGGATTCAATCCTCCTTTTGGCAATAGATTCCGAATTATACTTGTAGTTCTTATTCTTTCCCTATGTAGCTCATGTACGTCAATGGATTTTGATGCTTTTCCATCTCTGATCATGGGGCATGTGGCTCTAGCCTAAGCATATCAGAATGATCTCTTCCCTCTGGCCACAAGAATGTGGTTCGTGGGTAAGGACCTGACCTCAGTTGTCCAATCAGGCATAAGCTGTGGGAATATGCTCTTCTCTGCTAGGCATGAATGAGGAACCATGAGGCCTGAGCATGAGGCCAGGAGCAGTGTTAAGACCACAAGAGGCTGAGAGTAGGGCTGCTGAGAGTAGAGTGGTTTTCAGATAAGTTCTCTGATTCTTTAACATACTCCCTTCAGAAGGTGGAGCTTAATGCCCCCGCCTTGAATGAGCTGAATTTGATAGCCTGCTTCTAATGGATAAGATGTGGTAAAAGTCATGCTATGCAACTTCCCAGACTTGGTCATAAAACCAAGAGCATCCACCTGGCTCTCTCTTACTCTTGGATCCTTTGCTCTGGGGAAGCCAGCTGCCATGTTGTGAGGAGGCCCATAGGGGAAGAACTGAGCTCCCCTCCCAGAAACCCTCAGCACCAATCTGCCTGCCATGCGAATGAGTTATCTTAGAAGCACATCTCCCCAGTTCATCCAGAGGATTGTAGAACCAACTGACACATCTTCACTGCACCCTCTTGGGAGATTTAGAGCCAGGAACACCAAGCTAAGCTTCTCCTGCATCCGTAACCCATAATAACTGTGAGATGCCAAAGGTGTTTTGTTGTAAGTAACTGAGTTTTTAGGTAATTTGTTACATAGCAGTAGATAATGAACACAGAAACCCATACCAAGACAAACAATGATTAAGTTGCTGGATCAACCCTCACCTGAAGTTCACTTGATCCTTTAGACTTTTTAGTTAAGCAAGTCAAAAAAGTTTCTTTCTTGTTTAAGCCAATTTGAGTTGGGTTTTCTGTTATTTTTCCTTGAAGGCATATTGGTAGATATATTTCCAATCCTTTCCTCTGGTCTCAGCCTTCTAAAGGGAGCTAAAAATACAGATTAGCTTATTTTATTTAATTTCAAATCCTTGTTTCAGTTGCTCCTGCTTGTAACTGTGGCATTTGCACGAATGGAAGCAGATGTTGTTGCAATCTCCATGCAGATAATTCCTTCTGTGGGTTAAGGATGTAATAAATGGAAAGGGGAAGATAATTTACACCTGAATATATAAAGAGTCTACAGGTAACAACCCTTAAATGTATCATGTCTGTATATAGTGGTTGTTATTTTCCTGCCCAAAGTTGCCAAAGAGAAGGAGAGAGAAAAGATGTTAATTCTTACTTGACAGTGGGCCTTGTAGCATTCTTCAAACCAAAATGAAAAACAGAGAGAACTATGTGATGGTTACAGGACTTACATGCCTGAAAACCCAGTGTTCCCTTTCTCTGTCCTTTGGAAGTAGTTTGTTTTGTTTGCTTGTTTGTTTCCTTGCTTGTTTGTTTTGCAATGCACCAAAGAGAGACTAGGACTTCCCTTTAAGAAAAAAAATTTAAAAAATGATTTTTGCATTTGTATGTAACAATGGGGAAATATCACAGCAAGATAGCATATGACTCATGTTATTGACAATGTTCGGAAGGATCTGGAAGAAAGAAATGAGGCTTATGGTAGGGTCTGGAATGCAATAAATCTAAGTTAAAAGGAGGAGCTGGATAAAATACATCTCCAAGAGCCTTTGGCTGTCTTCCTTCTCTGAACAAAACTAAGATTGGCCAATAACAATTACAGTACCTCATGTATCAACTGTGGATATTGTCCTACTGCATAGACATGGCCATGTGAAATCTATAGATCGAGGGTCTACTTACACCTGATAAGACTTGTCAGTAAATTATATCTTTATTATTGCTTCTAGGTTCCCTTCCTGGATTTTTAAAACTTGACTGCCTGGATTACTGGCTCTTTATTTAGGAAGAACTTTGAAATTTACTTATATGAATTTCATCAGAGATATCCTTAAGACTCATTGCATGTTCCAAACTAACTTATTTTGGGGGATGGATTAGGGTTGATGTTTTGATTTGGAGTCCTAAGAACTCAATATAGATCTCACTTTCCCTTTAATGCTAATATAACCCTGAGAAAGTTATTGAATCTCTCCAAACAATAGCCTTTCATCTGTAATATTAATTATTTTGTTTGTAATAATAAAAGTAGCACACACTCTTATATAACTTACTATGTTTCAGACCCTGTTCTTACTATTTTCCATTTCTTAACTCATTTAATCACATCACCTAATGTAATTCTCGCATCCCAAAGCTCAGCACATATTAGATACTGCAATGACAGTATCCCCTTTCATTTAGAAATGAAATATTAAAAAGCATAATTAATAGACGGAGCACAAAATTATCTATTGTAACATTTCTCACACATCTTGGTGATGCTAGTCTAAAAAATATTTTTACACTTATACTCTGTGACCAATTTTTTTCACTCTCTCCCACACACACAGGCACGCACACACACACACACACACACACACGCATGCATGGTGAAAGAGCACGATTTGTGAAAATCAATGTACCGTTGCCTTTTCTATAATGTCCGTCTCTATCCAATCCACCTGGTATCACTGGGGACATCAGAGAGACACTGTGCTTCAAAGACAAATGCCATCTTAATTGGACAGGTCTCTTTTTAACATTTAACATTTCCTGTTGGACCTAGCTTACACTAGTCAATTTTTTTTTAATAAACAGGGGAAGGAAAAAAAAAACATGATCTAAAACCCACATCTCTAAATTATCAGTGTTTGGTGCAAATGCGTTGATTCTAGCATTCACGCGGGTGCAATACCATACATGGGTATCAGCCATATTAGACACAGGGCTCAGGGCTGTGCGCAACCTGCATCAGTGACTGAATATGAGTGACAACCCATGCAGCACTATTAAACCACCACCTCACATCATTACCCACAATAATAGGGACTCAAATTGGTGGAGATGACCCAAGTTCTGCCTACTGAGACCCCAGTTCTGTGTGGAAACACTGAAAGATGTCTTGCTCTTGATGGCCAGTTTGATGCAAAATCCCTGAGGAAGTGGAATGCAACGTGCTACCTTCTCTTCAAATTAAACCCAGGCTCCAAAGCCACATGGTGAACCCGCTACAAGGACAGCATGACTCAGGAAGAACCCTGCTTATGGACTTCGATAGCAGAGAGGCCTGGATTCAAATATCAGCTCTGTCACCTGCTCTTTTCTGAACCAATGTTTTTTTGTTAGGATTAGATGAGATGATACTGATGTACTCTCTAAACATAGAAGGCTTTCAGTAAATGGCAGAAGAAGCAAGAAAAGTAACAATAATATTTGCTTCTCCTTTCCTACCTCTTCCCTTGAGCTCCAAATTTAGGCAGAACTCAACCTAATAAGTCAGACTCACCATCTAGACCTTAAACTTGCAAAAACCAGAAAGCTGGGTCATCACCACATCCTCTCCTCTCCATTCTCACCAATTGTGTAACTAAATCAAGACCTTCACTGGACTACAGCTTTGGACTTTTCTTCAGAAGTCAGAATTTTCTTCCTTCTTCTAAATAGATACAGAAACAAGATGAAGAACACAAAAAAAAGTGCTTAAAAATATTTAGGGAAATTAAAAGATAAATGCAATACAAGACTCCAAGATACATGTGAGGCTGTCAAAAGCAGCTGAGATTGAGGGGAAGCCACACAAGAGGACGTGAAAAGAGATGCAGCATGTGGCCTCAGGATCAAATGGTGGCATCTTTCAGGAAGGACAAGCAGAAAGATATTTTTTAAAGGAGAAGGACTCAGGTGAGAGTCCTGAAGTGCAAGGTTATTCCTGTTTTCAACAATGGGACCAGGTAATAGAGCAAACTGCGCTTACGCTCAGAACATGGTTGGCCTGGCTTGGGACAAAATAGCAGAGTCAGCCATAGTTGCAGGAAGTAGTCTGTCTCTGAGGCAACAGAAAACACAAAATATTTTTATTTATTTAAAAAATGTAGCTATATAAGTTGTACAATATGATGTCTTGATATGCATACATATAGTGAAATTATTACTACAGTCCCCAACTTACGATGGTTTGACTTACTACAGCTTTTGTCATGGTGCAATAGTGATTGGCAACCACAGGTTTTCAGATTTAAGCACCAGTGGTTCTTTGACCAAAGATACTCTGCACTGTATTTTCACTTGATGGGTTTATGAGAATGGTAATTCCGTTGTATGTGGAGGATCACATGTGTACAGTCAACTAAATATCCCATCCATTTTCTCATGTAGTTACCTCTTTGTGCATGTGTATCATGAGAGCAACTGAAATAGACTCTCTTAGCAAATTTTCCAGTTTACAATTCAGTATTCTTAACCGTAGTCCTCATGCTGTACATTAGATCTCTAGACTTAGGCTTCTTCCATAACCACAGCTCTGTACCCTCTCATGAACATCTCCCCATTTCCTCCCACCTGCTTGCCCATGGAAACCACCCTTCTGCTCTCTGTTTCTACATATTCAGCTTTTTTTTATTTTTGTCTTTTTGAGACGGAGTCTCGCTCTGCCGCCCAGGCTGGAGTGCAGTGGCGCGGTATCGGCTCACTGCAAGCTCTGCCTCCCAGGTTCACGCTATTCTCTTGCCTCAGCCTCCCGAGTACCTGGGACTAGAGGCGCCCACCACTGCGCCCAGCTAATTTTTTGTATTTTTAGTAGAGACAGGGTTTCACCGTGTTAGCCAGGATGGTCTCGATCTCCTAACCTCGTGATCCACCCGCCTCGGCCTCCCAAAGTGACATATTCCACATATAAATGAAATCATGCAACATTGCTCTTTCTATGTCTGGCTTATTTCACTTAGCATAATGTCCTCCAGTTTATTCATATTGCTACAAATGGCAGGATTTCCATTTTTAAGGCTAAATAATATTCCACTCTGTGTGTGTGTGTGTGTCACTTTTTTTTAATCCATTCCTCTGCCCATGGATAACTTAGGTTGATTCCTTATATTGGCTATTGTGAATAATGCTGCAATGAACATGGGAGGCCAGGTATCTCTGAGGCAGTGATTTTATTTTCTTTGGATGTGTACCCAGAAGTGAGATACCTGGATCATATGGTGCTCCTATTTTTGAGAAGCCTTCATACTGTTTTGTATAATGACTGCAACCATCTACACTCCCATCAGCCTCATAATGGGGTACAAGGGTTCCCTTTTCTTCACACCCTTGCTGGCATTGTTACCTCTCATCCTTTTGACAACAGTTGTTCTAACAGGTGTGAGGTGATATCTCATTGCAGTTTTGATTTGCAACTCAGAAGGGAAAATCTGACACTTGAGATCTGAAAGCCTCCCCATCGCCCATCCCTTGGTCCTCCAAGGCCATGCCTTACCTCCACCTGGAACTTCTGCTAGTGCCTAGCAGGGGAAAATTAAACACATCGAACTGTGAGTCATAAAGGAGTGGACATGATTCCTATAAAGAAATCTCGAAAGGAAAAATTGGAAAAGAGTCACAAAACTTAACAAAATGAAAAACTCTCACCAGAAATTATATTTCCATAGGGTAGGTAAGAACTATGACTGAATATGTGGTAATGACTTAAAAAACGGAAAATGATTACATCTATAGAGGAAGATTTTTAAAAAGAAACAATTGTCTCATGTACTTTAGCTTGGTGTTAAAGGATGTCATTCAAAAATGAAAAATCTAGTGATAAATCACACATATACATATAAGCAATGAGGTATTGCATTAGTCTGTTCTTGCATTGCTTTAAAGAAATACCTAAGACTGGGTACTTTATAAGGAAAAGTGGTTTAATTGGTTCACAGCTCCACAGGCTGTATAGGAAGTATGGCAGCTTCTGCTTCTGGGGAAGGTGCAGGGTGCTTCCAATCATGGTAGAAGGCAAAAAGGCAGAGAGATGTCTCACATGGCCAGAGCAGGAGGAAGGGGGTGGGGGTGCCGCACAGTTTTAAAAAAACAGATCTCGTGATAACTCTATACACAAACAGCACTAGAAGGATGATGCTAAACCATTCACGAGAACCACCCCTCACCCTCCATGATCCAATCACCTTCCACCAGGCCCCACCTCCAGCACTGGGGATTATAATTCAACATGAGATTTGGGTGGGGACCCAGATCCAAACCATATCAGATATATACTAGCAAACTATTACAAACTAAAATTAGGTGATAGAAGGGAAAGGAAGAGAAAGAAAGGAAAAACAAATATGTTAATTGTATCATTAATTATGGCAGGGAATGAAGAAGAGATTGTCTAAAGAAATAAGAACTAAAAGTCTCATATAAAGTTATAATTGCAGAAGTTATAACTAGTAAGAAATACAAACCTTTTTAAATATCAGGAGAATCAAAGCACATAAAATAAATGACATAGTGGAGGACTTTAAAAAACAAAAAATGTAATATACAGTGATATCTCAGAACCTAGACCAAATATGCATCATGGAAAATGTCAATGGGCTCAACTGATCTATCAGAAACATTTTCATTTGTTTGTCCCACGAAGCAAAGCTGGCCTCAGCTGTAGTCCAAAGACACATTAGACCATTTGTTCAGCAAAGTTGAATATAAAGGGATGTTTAACGGATACCCAAATAGATGTACACAAAAGGAAGCAGAGGCCATACTCTTCATATCTGAGAAGGTAGACTTCAGGATAAAAGCATGAAATGAGACATACGAGTGCACTTCATAATTCTAAAGGGGAGAAATTCACAGTGACGATACAAACATTCTGAATACCCACGCATCCGAAGCAACAAGAATGCAGCAGGAATTACAGGAGACTCGGGAGAAACCGGCAGTCATGCTCGTAGCAGGAGGCCACTCGCCACTCTCGGCCCATGAGAGGCCAAGTGTACCCAGAATTAGAGTCTAGCAGCCCTCGATAACGTAAGTACTAAGACTATGCTGAGTCATACAGACCACATACCTTGACAATAGATCACTTATTTTCATTTTCAAATGCCCATGAAAACATTTATAGAAGAACAGATCACATTCTAGGCTACAAAGAAACTCCAATACATATTTTAAAAATCGGAAAGGTGTAGATATTATTCTCTGATCATAATATAATAAAAACAGAAGTAAATAAGATCAGAAAATAAACAAAATCTTTTCCACCTGAAAATTAAAAAAAAAAAAATTGCTCTTAGGTTAAAAAAAATGCTCCTAGATTAAGGAAAAAACACAACCCAAAATTTAAGACTGTCTTTAAAATAATAGTGAAAATACTATATTTCAGAAACTATGAATACAGCTATAAAACACTCTGAAAAAAAGTAATAAACACAAAAATGTGTATCAATTTTTAAAAGAGAGAATGAAAACAAATGAATTAGGCATATGACTTAACAAGTTAGAAATAAAACAAAATGATAAGGGAAAAATCAATAAAGATAAAAGCAGAAATTAATAAGATAGGAAACTAGAAACCCAGAAAACTAAAGAATAAATTCACAAGCTGTTTCTTTAGAGTAAGGAGAAGAACAATAAGATAAGAAACCCAAAACAGGTATAAGCTTTGGCAAATTTTATTAACTTTTAAAAAAAATCAGCTGATCTGATAATGCTTAAACTATTCTAGGGCACTTTTTTTTAAAAAGGAAATTATCAAAGTCTTTTATTGAAACAAATACAACAATACACCCAAACCTGAAAGAGATTGGACCCTAAAAAATTAAAAAACAAAAAAAAGTCTAATCTTATTATGTACATTGGTGCAAAAATCATCTGTGAAATATAAACAAACCTCATTCATTAGATCATCAAAAAACAATAAGCTATAAAAATGGGGTTTTATTTCAGAAATTTAACAATGGCAAAATAATACAAAAATCCACTAAATAAGTCAATCTGCTACTAGATTTAAGGAGAAAAACATATGATTATCTCAAACACGAACAAAAAGTACTTGTTAAAATTCAACAATTCTTGATTATATAAAAGAACAGCAAAAGTTCAATACAATAAGACTAATAAATAAAGATTTCCTAGAAATGTATACAAAAGGAAATGACCAAGTTGAAAGTGGGGGCCAGGAAAATTCACAGAAAAGAAAAAGTATATGATTCAAACATAAGAAAAAAAAGAAACTTAGCTTCACTCTAATGAGAGATCCCCCAAAGTAAAGCTATCTTGAGCTGCCATTTTTCACCTATTGAATTGGCAAAAATCCAAAAGTTTGATAACACTCTGCTAGTGAGACTATGGGAAAACAGATACCATCTATTGCTGTTGGGAATATGAATTGGTGTAACCCCTGTGGAGGGCAAATCAGCACCATCTATCAAAATTACATATGTATATACCCTTTGACCCATCAATTATACATTTGGGAATTTATCCTCCAGTTCCACTTGCACACGTGTGAAATGATGTCTGTGCAAGGTTATTCATTAGTGTTGCTTGTAAGAGCAAAAATGCCAAACAACCTAAATGTCCATCTAGAGGAAACTGGTTAAATAAATTATGGTACATCCATACACTATAATACCACGAAGCTATTAAAAACATGAGGACACTTTCCATATATGGATATGGAAAGATTGCCACAATATACCATGAAGTTAAAACAAATAAACAAAAGCAATGCATCAAACGGCATGTACGTTGAGATGCCTTTTGTGTAAAAGGAGAAAAAAATATGTATTTGTGTTAGGTTGCAAGCAATTTTGTTGTCTTAAGAAATAATCCTTCAAATGCTGACTCCAACCCATTTTTTTCTGGTTGATCACCCACTGTTGGTTCCTCCAACTTGCACCCCACTCTGACCACACAACCTATGTTCTAGTTACATGGAGCCATTTGACAGTCTCTGGATATCTTTGTGTATATTGTTTCTTCTGCCTAAAGCACCAAGGGGCCTGTGTCTGCCCCATGATCCAGTTCCAATAGCACCTCTGCACTGGGCACAGAGTGAGTGGCTCCCTTCTCGATAGTCACGTGCACATTCTTCGTTTTTGGATTGTACTGAGATTCTTTGCTCAGATATGTAACTCCCCACAAAAGACCTTCAGAAACCCAGGACCATGGTTCATGTATTTTACTTTCCTATGTGTCCCCATGACTTTTCCAGCCCAGATCACACATGCAATTAATATGCCTTAAATGATGAGGGGTTTTAAACAGCCTAATGTCCATTGATGAATGAATGGATCAACAAAATATGGTATAGACATAATGGAATATTATTCAGCCACAGAATGGAAAGAAATGCTGGCACATGCTATAATATGGATGAAGCTTGAAGACATTCTATAAACTGAAATAAGCCAGACACAATAGGACAAATGTTGTAGGATCCCACTTCTATGAGGCACCTACAGCAGTCGAATTCATAGAGACACAGTGGAAAGGTGGTTACCAGGGGCTAGAGGAGGGGGAAACACGGAGTTACTGTTTAATGGGTAAAGAGTTTCATTTTGAGGAGATGAAAAGGTTTTGGAGATGGATGGTGATGGATGGATGGTGATGATGATTGCCTAACAATGTGAATGGACCCAATGCTACTGAACAGTGCACTTAAAAATGATGAAAATGGTACATTTTATGTGATGTATATTTCATCACAATAAAAAGTATGACTTAAATGGGGTACCCAAAGACTCCTTAAGATCGAAAGTCTTTACCCTTGGTTAGGTGCCATGGCTCATGCCTATAATCCCTGCACTTTGGGCGGCTGAGGCAGGAGGAGGATTGCTTGAGCCCAGGAGTTTGAGACCAGCCTGCGTTAACATAGCGAGACCTTGTCTCTATAAAAAATACAAAAATAAGGCTGGCATGGTGGCATGTGCCTGTTGTGCCAGCCACTAAGAGACTGATGTGGGAGGATTGCTTGAGCCTGGGGAAGTCAAGGCTGCAGCAGTGAGCTGTGATCTGCACCACTGCACTCCAGCCTGAGTGACAGAGGTCCTGTTTTTTGTTTTTTTTAAAAAAAGACCCACATCCTCTCATCTTCTGCCAAAGAAGGAAAAAGAAAAGTCTTTATCCTGCAGAACACTTTTGTATCCTGTTCCTGAACATGGTAAATATTGTGCATTGCTTCCCTGTTCATCTGTCAAAATCAATTCTACCCTTAGAAAGCTCTCCTGGGACTTCATCGAAAGCTATAAATAAGCGGTCACTGAGGCCTTAGTAAATAGGCTGCACCATTCATTTGTCAATAAGTATTGATGACCCCCTAGGTGGCAGACACCAGGTGCTGGGGATACAGAAGTGAAAAAGATGGGCATCTCTCCTCACCTCAAGGGGCTTACCCACAATGCTGAATCCACAGACCTCTTGAGTCACTTTCAAGACCCTTTGCCTCCAGGTCCTTCTGTCAAGGAGGTCACCCACTCCCTGGCCCCCTCCTCTCCTCTACCCTCTGTAGCAGTGTTCACATAGGATGCTGTGCGTCTGCTAATGTTCCACAACAGAGAACCAATTCCCTTAAGTAAATAAAACACAAAAAGTTTATGAAATACATCGTCTGGGTAGAAAAGCACTGCTCATTTATATGTTTTATTTGTGAGTGGGTTATTGCTGGGGTAGAGAAGTGCTATTGATTTTTGTATGTTGATCTTGAATCCAGCAATCTTGCTAAACTCTATTATTAGTTCTAAATGTGTGTGTGTGTGTGTGTTCATTTCTTTGGTTATTCTGGGTAGATGATAATATCATTAGCAAATATGCCCGTTTTATCTCTTCCCTCCCAATCCTGATTTTTTTTTCCTTCATCATGTTGGCCATGACCTTTTCAATAAAATTTCAAAAACAAACAATTATCAGGCATCCAAAAGGATCAATTTTATTATATTGAAATAAAAAAAACCTGTTCAAAGAAACCAGGAACAATGTTACTAAATGCTAGAACAAGAGAAGAGATTTGCCAAACCTAAAACAACAGGGGATTACTGTTTCTAGAACATGTAAGGAATTTCTGCATATCAACCAGGAGAAAATGTTAACCTAATGGAAAAACGGTCAGAGGATATGAATAAGTAATTCATAGAAGAGAAAACTTTAACAAGCACATTGGTGAGATGCTTACAATCATTAATCAGAGAAATGCAAATTAAAACAATAATAAATATTACTTTATACATATTAGACTGGCTGACTGGTAAGCCGAAGAATGCAACGTGTTGAAGGGAGTGTGGGTATATACAATTGTAATTCACTGATTCAGGGAATGCGATTGGTACAGCAATTCTGGAGAAAATTGGGCAGCCTAGTCACATGTTTTTTTCTTGGCTTGGCTTTTTATTTACTTTTTCAATTTTATTTTACTTTAAGTTCTGGGAATACATGTGCAGAACATGCCGGTTTGTTACATAGGTATATATATGCCATGGTGGTTTGCTGCACCTATTCCATCATCTAGGTTCTAAGACCAGCATGCATTACGTATTTCTCCTAATGTGCTCTCTCTCTTTTCCCCCAAACCCCTAACAGGCCCAAGTGTGTGATGTTCCCCTCCCTGTGTCCATGTGTTCTCATTGTCCAGCTCCCACTTATGAGTGAGAACATGCAGTGTTTGGTTTTCTGTTCCTGTGTTAGTTTGCTGAGAATGATGGCTTCCAGCTTCATCCATGTCCCTGCAAAGGACATGAACTCATTCTTTTTTATGGCTGCATAGTATTCCCTGGTGTATATGTGCCACATTTTCTTTATACAGTCTATCATGGATGGGCATTTGGGTTGTTTCCAAGTCTTTGCTATTGTAAATAGTGCTGCAAAAAACATTCGTGTGCATGTGTCTTTATAGTAGAATGATTGTATAGTAGAATGATTTATAATCCTTTGGGTATATAACCAGTAATGGGATTGCTGGGTCAAATGGTATTTCTGGTTCTAGATCCTTGAGGAATTCCACAATGGTTGAACTAATTTCCACTCCCACCAACAGTGTAAAAGTATTCCTATTTCTCCACAGCCTTGCCAGCATCTGTTGTTTCCTGACTTTGTAATAATCTCCAATGTGACTGGTGTGAGATGGCACGTGCTCCTGTGCTTCTATCCCCCACGTTTCCACACATGGCCCTTAGTGGACACATAGTGAGAAGTTGACAGTAGCACGGTTTGACGTGCCAAATAGTTGGAGGCAGTTGGATTGTCCATTATTGGTGTGTGGACAGACAAAATACCGTGGATGCAAGCCATGGGTCAGATGCAGCAATTGAAAAAAAAAAAAAATTCTAGACGTACAGATACCAAACTGGATGGATCTTGAAAACATAGTGCCAAGTGAGAGAAAGTCAACAAAAGGTTATAATGTCTCAACCAATACTGTTTACATAAAATCAAGTTTCACGCATGCAAATCAATTGTACACATTTTGCAAGAACACATGTAGACACAAAAAGCGAGTATAGGTCAAACATATCAAAACGGTTGCCTATTGGGAAAGGAAAAGGGGATAAAGTGAATGAATAAATACAACAAAAGCAGACCCTCGTACAGAGTGATGGTGGCAATGCCCCATGACAAAAGAGTGAGATTCTTTTTGTAAAAAAAGAAGAAAACTAAAAAGACCTCTGCTGAGAGAACAAGGGCTTCCAGAGAGAAAGAATAGTAGTAATCAGTGTCTCCCATGCAAGCACTAACCAGGCCTGACCCTACTTAGCTTCTGAGATCAGGTGTGTTCAGGGTAGACACAACCCACTGTCTCAACAGTTGCATGGGGCTTCTAGCTCAGCCAAAGCACCATCACAAGATGTTCGACACCGCAAGAAGCCCACGAGGAGCGGCACCAACCACACAATATGGGGCTACAGTGAACTCCAAGGGAAGGCAAGACTGGGAAGAAAGACAAGGCTTTTTACCTGCTTCCCACCTGGGGCAGAAAATGAGGTGGTGGCACCCAAGAGGGAAGAGGGATAGGAGGAGGATGGGGAGTATCTCGTTAATCTCACCACCCACTGCCTTCCTTGTGCTATTTCGTGCACAAGGAGGGGCGTCTTGTCTACATATCTGGCCAGGCTCCAAGCCCTCTGTTGCCAGTGAGATAAGTAAGTGTGCAGGAGGAGCAGACCTGGGGAGCGGAGAGACCAACCCTGTATTCATCCTATGGAGGGAGTATCTCCTTCTCTAAGCTCTGATTTATAGAAGATAAATAATTGGCCTCAGCAGGCAGTCAGGCAGGAACACACCTCGCTTTCCCTGGGTTGCTTCTCTTGGATATATCATTTGATGTTGCAGCAGAATCGGGGTTGCACCCCCATGTTAACCGATGCCCTCCAGAAAGCCGGGGGCAGCGAGAGGCCAGCCATGGTGGAAGCGGCCCTTTATGAGTGTGTGTCAAGAAAGCCTGTGGTGTAGCGAGCTAGACTGTTAGAGATTACATATTGACCTGGCTCCCTGAATTTATTCTCTGCTGGTTGTGGATTGTTCACACCAGTCCCTTGGAAAGTCTGCCACCCTGCAGCTCTCACGATGTTGTTAGGGACGGGGAGCCCAGGGGGTTTACCTGTGGCTCTGGGCTATCTGGAATACAGGAACTGGAAAGAAAAACACATTTGGTAAAAATGTAGTGCCTGCGGAGGGTGGGTTTGAGTGGATCCTGTGGATTGAGCTGGGAGCCAGGGGCTGGTCATCAATTCAGAATAAGACCTGTTTGAACACAGTGGAACACTAGAGTGATCTGCGGTATAATTTAGGGCAGTTCTGCTCATGACTCCCAGGCCTGGGGGTTGGAAGTGGGCCTGAGAGGAGCAAGCTTGGTGCCCATAGCTAAGTGATTAGACATGATCCTTGAGCACTGACTCCTGCTTAGGAGGTCAGCACTGCTCTCCCACCTGTGTGACGGCCGGGAAGGAGGCGGCACGGTGGGTCTGTAAGGTGGAGGCCCACGGCTTCTGCCGGCATCGCGGGGGCTCTGACACCAGAATGGCACGATTCAGGAAACAAGTTTAGGAGCCAATCACCAGTTCGGATGGGGGCTGAAATCCCTGGCTTCTTCAAATATACACCTTCGTAAAAATTTAGGAGATTCATGCAAAAACTTGGAAAGCAACCCAAATGCAAACCCACTCACAAGCATTGAGTGGAAGGAACATCTATTTTAAATGTCATAGGCCCACAATTCTCACCCTTGAGTAGCATCTTCCAGGCTTTCAAAGAGCACAAGGGGAATTTTGCATGGTTTTCTTGGGCTGTAGGGCGAGGAGAGATGGTCTACTTCCTTTTGATTCCCACGGGCCTCCAGAAGGACTTCTTGGTGGTCCCAGAAATGTCATCGGGTGACCACCACAGTTCCACAGGGAGGGAGGTGAACAACCAGGGCTCCTTATTCCATAGATGAATGAACGAAAAACTGGTCTTGCAAACTTGTGCTAGCGTGCATTTGTGATAACTGCCTGCAGCTGAGACACAAGCCTGTATCTTTGCTTTGTGGTATTCTTTTATTTATTTATTTATTTTGAGACAGGGTCTCGCTCCATTGCCCGGGCTGGAGTGCGATGGTGAGATCATAGCTCACTGCAGCCTTGACCTCCAGAGCTCAAGAGATCCTCCCACCTCAGCCTCCCAAATAGCTGGAATCACAGGGCACCACTGTGCCTGGCTATTTTTTTATTTTACTTTTTGTAGAGGCAGGATCTCCCTTTGTTGCCCAGGCTGGTCTTGAACTCCTGGGCTCAAATTATCCTCCCACCTCAGCCTCTCAAAGTGCAGCAATTACAGATGTGAGTCACCACACCTGGCCTTGGAGCATTCTCAATCATCTAAAGTTATCCCTCTGGACAGGAGGGTATTGGCTGCCAGTCTGACACCCTTCTCCTCCCCCTGGCCATCCCCCAGTCTGTGTATTGTGCACAACTTTGAGACCTCAAGTATCAAGCACACTCCATGCACCAATGCAATAATTAGCAGGACATGGCCTGAGCGACCTGAAAGAAATAATGACATCTCCAACATGCCAACCTTGCACCCAAGGCTCGGCTTTCACTCCCAAAGAATTAAAGTCAACATGTGTTTGGGCATCAAATCAGAGAAAACTGTCAGCTCTTTCGATTTGTCAGTTCTGCAGTACTGAAATTTCTTTCTAAAAACAGTATCCAGTTTCAAGTATGAAAGAAGGGAACGTATAATACAGATGTTTCATGAAGTTTGAAGTAGCAACAGTCCAAAACCATCACTTTTACATTATCAGCCACCTCTGAAGAGTTCAAAGCATTTTTGTGAACATTTTAGGGCAAAATTTCATGACAATAGACTGTGCAGAAATTATCCTTATTTTTGCAAAAATAAATGAACGAATTTTAGAACTGATAAAGTTCTGCCGACTCCTATTCTTAAAACGCAGCGGACAAAGCCACGCTTTCAAAGTAGTACTCATACCTTCCCAGGCTGTGCTGGCTCTTTCAGGACTAGCCAGGCAAAGGCATGCTTGCAAACATCAGGTGAGCCAAGAGAAGGGCAGCCTTGTAACCCCGTGAGTGTAGTGGCAACCAGAATGTTCTTGGTCTATTTAGAGGAGGCAGCCACGATGGCACTAGCCAATCCCTGCCAGGCAGGAATATGAACCTCTCAATATGGCCAGACAATTTGATTTTTAAGGAGAAAATGGAAATCTAATAATTTGGCGGTAAAATCTGATTTTTGAATGTTGGCTTCTTCTTATTATGATTTTTAAAATTTACTGTGAGCCAAGCAAATCACATCTGTGAGCCAGACATTGCCCAAGGAAGCCGGCTTACAACCACAGTCCTGAGATGTCACTACTGATAGCAATTTCTATCTATGTTTAAGGAAGGAAGAAGAAGAAAAAAGAGACTCCGATTTGAAACCATAAATGACCACAGCCACATCTGCCTACTTGGAAGGTGCATCGTTTCTCTCCAGTCTGGAATAATTTCTAAGAAGTATACTATGACAGGTCTGGGCTGGAAGCTCTCCCTGTCACCATCCCCACACATCCCCAGAGGTCTGTGCCCTGCTACAAATGAAGCCCATCCCTCTCTCCCCGCACCTTCCTGAAAGTTTCCACATGTGACTGCCATTTTCCAGGAGAGCCTGGGGGTCTAGGGAAGGGCTGCTGCTCCACGCCTGTGTTCATGCAGTTAGTAGAAGAGTCAAAGCCACAAGGAGCAAAACTCCAGATGTGTCAATAATTCTATATAACGAGGAAGTGGGAGAAAAAGAAGTCACGCAGACTGCCCAGAGATCTTAGGTAGGGGGTTTCTGGGCTTTTTACAGGAAGTGGGTCTGGATTCTAGATTGATCTATGTATGTATGTATGTATCTATCTATCATCTATCTAGCCATCCATCTATCTGTCTATCCATCTATCTATCCATCATCTATCTATTCATTATCTATCTATCTATCTATCTATCTATTATCTATCATCTGTCTATCATCTATCCATCCATTCATCTATCATCTATCTGTCATCTATCTATCCATCTATCTATTATCTATCTATCTATCTATCTATCTATCTATCTATCTATCTATCTATCTATCTTTATTTATTATCTTAAAGGTTAGCATGATCCCAGAAGCTCGGAACACTTGTGGTTATGTTTAGCCGTGCAGCCAATATTGTCCCCAGAGAGAAGGGCACACCCCGTAAGCTGCTTCATAGTGGATCATGAGTCCTAAAAATATAAGAGGCATGGGGAGTAGGGTGTGAGATTTGCAGACAAAGGTTTGTGTTCCAGAATGTTGTGACCTCTCTGCATTCAGCCACCCAATGGCAGGGCTGGGGGATCCTCCACCCTGGAGATGCCATGTGGGCATTACCTCATGGCCACAGAGTAAATCCTGGAGCAGCTGTGAGCAGGGCATTTGCTCCTTCTCTGGGCTGTGGAGATACCTAAGCACACACACAATCTTGGTGGCAGCAGAGGTGCTATTGAGTAAATAGAAATGGCCATGGAACTCTTATTACAGCATTCATAGGGGTTAAAGAAGCTAATATGTTTGTCAAACAGGAGGACTGAGTGGATGTGTCCTATGGCCTCCCTTGGAAATGGCTCTTTCTGCTTCAGATAGTGGAAGGCTTCCAGACACACAGTCCCCACCCATTCCTTCTCCTGGGGAAGTAGCCTTAACCTACACAGACAGCCCGAAAGAGGCTGGGGACTTGTAGCTCAGAACGAAGGAAAATGACATCCCCCAGCCTGGCTTAGGAACATTGCTGTTCCCAACCCCGTACAGGAGACGCCTTTCTTCTTATCTTCTTCTGGGGGATTTTAGAGCCACTCATCATGAGTCACAGTGAAGAGGTGAGTTTTTCTTACATCTGCTTAGCTATAATTAATGTATGAATTGTTGGCATTGTTTTTCTTTAAAAAAAATTAGAACAACTGCAAAGGGAGAGTAACGTGCCCACCCGTGGTCTGACTAATGTCATCTCACATATCCAGATCAGTGTATTTGGTTAAAGCAATGTGAACTGTAAATCTGAATAATTTATCAAACTATTGAACCACTTGTAAAATAATTGAAGCTTGAGCCTAGTTTTGCATAACAGATTTAAACTGAAGAGCAATATATTAGCAAGATCTCAACCTCTAGAAACAGAAATGGCTGTAAGAGGGCTGACAGTCTTTATCATAAAACACACATATATAAAGCATTCATAACTGGCCACTGTCTTTAACAATGACTTGGTAGCATTTGCAGCCCACCCCAACTGGATCCTAGCACAGAGGAAGGGAGGCTGAGATGATGGAGGAAAAGGGTCACTGACAAAATGTTTGATAATCTCAGAGTTTAAGGATCTGGGGCTGGGGGAGCAGAGACGTTCTTTCATCCATAGCATAGATTATCTTGACAATTGCTTACAAACCAAAGGTCTGGCGAAGACCAGCTGGAGGTATTTAGTTGGCAACGGATAAGATTGACTCCACCAAGGCAGGGCACAGTGGCTCACATCTGTAATCTCAGCATGTTGAGAGGCTGAGGAGGGTGGATCATTTGAGGCCAGGAACTCGAGAACAGCTTGGCCAACGTGGCAAAACCCCATCTGTACTAAAAATACAAAAATTAGCCAGGCATGGCGATGCACACCTGTAATCCCAGCTACTCAGGCGGCTGAGACATGAGAATTCCTTGAACCCGGGAGGCAGAGGTTGCAGTGAGCCGAGATTGTGCCACTGCACTCCAGCCTGGGTGATAGAGGGAGACCCTGTCTCAAAAAATAAAAGTAATAAAATAAAAAAGATTGGCTCCACCAGTATGAGAATGGGAGGTGTTTGGTTCACCTTAATGTGCCCTGATGAGACAGCATCTGCAGTGTCAAGTGCACTTCTGAGCCCACATGATAAAAGGGACATTGATAAACTAATGAATCCAACAATTACCATTCAGGATGGAGAGAAACATCAACCACATTCAGTGAGGATCGGTGGAGAAGAACACTTTCTCCTTCATTTTAAAACTTCATTACGAAAGTATTGAGATACATATATTATAGTAACAAAATTTGGGGGGAAAAACAGATAAGCAAAAGAGAAAGAAAAAGAATCAGAAATCATAATCTCTAGGGAGAATCCTTCTGCACATTGGTCTGAGCAGTGATTTTTGGATATAATACTAAAAGCACAGGCAACATAAGCAAAAATAGACAAGCAGGACTGCACCACACTAAAAAGCTTGTATGCAACAAAGGAAAGAATCAGTAAAGTGAAAAGGCAGCCTACAGAATGGGAGAATATATGTGTGAACTTTGTATCTATCTAGTAAGGAGTTACTATCTAAAACATATCAGAAACACAAATCTGTAAGAAAATACAAATCACCCAATTAAAAAATGGGCTACATTGCTGAACAGGCATTTCTCAAAAGAAAGACACACAAATGGCCAACAGGTGTATGAAAAGGCACTCGGCATCACTAATCATCAGGGAAATGCAAATTAAAACCACGGTGAAATATCACCTCGTGCCTCTTAGGATGGCTATTATCAAACAGAGAAAAGATAACAGGTGTTGGCAAGGATGTGGGGAAAAAGGGAGCCCTTGTACATCCCTGGTGGGAATGCAAACTGGCACAGCTGCTATGAAAAATAGAATGGAGATTTCTCAAAAAATAAAAAACAGAATTACCATAAGATCCAATAATGCCACTTCTGGGTATATGTAGAATGGAAAAGATATCAGTAACTGGAAGAGACATCTTCACTCTTATGTTTATTATGGCATTATTCACAATAGCCAAGAAACAACCTAAAAGTCTGTCAACAGATGAATGGATAAAGGAAATGTGACACACACACACACACACACACAAACACACACACACACACACACACACACATAATGGAATATTATTCAGCCTTAAAAATGGAAAACCTGGGCCGAGTGTGGTGGCTCCTGCCTCTAATCCCAGCACTTTGGAGGGCTGAACCAAGCAGATCACCTGAGGTTAGGAGTTCAAAACCAGCCTGGCCATATGGTGAAACCCCATCGCTACTAAAAATACAAAAATGAGCCAGCCGTGGTGGCACACGCCTGTAGTCCTAGCTACTCGGGAGGCTGAGGTAGGAGAATTGCTTGAACCTGGGAGGCAGAGTTTGCAGTGAGCCAAGATCGTGCCACTGTACTCCAGCCTGGGTGACAGAACGAGACTCCTTCTAAAAAAAAAACAAAAAGGAAAACCTGCTATTTGTGACAATGTGGATAAACTTGGTGGAAATTAGTCTAAGTGAAATGAACAAGGCACAGAAAGACAAATACTGCATTATCTCACTTATATGTGGAGTACAAAATGGTCAGCCTCATAGAGGCAGGGGGTAGAATGGTATCTGCCGTGAGTTGGGGGCGTTGGGGAAAACGGAAAGACATTGGTCAAAGGGCACAGTTAGGGAAGATGAATGAGTTACTTGGGTCTAATGTAGCCCATGGTAACTGTAGTTAACAATATTGTATACTTGAAATTTTTGAAGAGTGTAGATCTTAAGTGTTATCAACACATACACACACACACACAATGGTAAATATGTGAGATGATGTGTATATTAACTAGCTTGATTGTGGTAATCATCTTACAGTGTATATATATTTTGTGAAATATATATAGTGATATATATCAAAAGTCAAGTTTTACAACTTAAATATATACAATTTCTATTTGTCAATTTTATTTCAATAAAACTGAAAATTAGAAATAAATTGAGAAACAAAAAAATAAATAAATCACAATCTCGGCCTGGCATGGTGGCTCATGCCTGTAATCCCAGCACTTTGGGAGGCTGAGGCGGGCAGATCACAAGGTCAGGAGATCGAGACCATCCTGGCTAACACGGTGAAACCCCATCTCTATTAAAAATACAAAAAATTAGCTGGGCGTGGTGGTGGGCACCTGTAGTCCCAGCTACTCGGGAGGCTGAGGCAGGAGAATGGTGTGAACCCGGGAGGTGGAGCTTGCAGTGAGCCAAGATCGTGCCACTGCACTCCAGCCTGGGAGACAGTGTGAGGCTCCATCAAATAAAAAAAAAAATGAAAAATCACAATCTTAACAGCCAGAGGTGCATGTCATTTCAAATTTTTCCATCTTGCATTATATGAGAAGTTGTTTATAAAATGTAGATCATACAATCTCTATCTGTAGCTTTAAATTAGCAACACATATTGTTATTACAGGTAACAATATATATGTTGAATATGCATACCTACCATGTCCATATAAAGCATGTACAAAATTATTTCTAATGGCTACATACCATTCTTCCTGCCCTGCGGTTTACAAATGAGCAGAGGCCGATTCTGATTGATGTTCATAAACAATGCTGATATAACAATAACTGAAAAAACTAAGGAAGCATTCTCTATGCTTTATCTTTTAATCCTACTAACCCTAGAAAGGAGATATTGTTAATTTCTCCATTTTATGGCTGAGGAAAATGGACTTAGAGAATCTAAGTAACTAACAAGCTGTGACATTCCAGGCAAGGATCAGAGCTGGAATTTAAACCCAGGTCTGTCTGATGCTTCAGCCAAGATTGGTAATTACCACAATCTACTGCTGTCTACACACATCTATTGTATTTTTTTCTGATTACTTCTTCAGGATAAATTCCTGAAAGTATACTTGCTGGGACAAAGGAGATCAGAATTTTAAATCTGGGAAACAGAAAAGATGGTTGTGATGTTCAGAGACGTGCAGGCTGATGACATGGCTGAAGATTTGGTTCCTTCCGGCTCACTTACCAGGCCCGACTGGAACCGAGAGGTAGACCATGGGTCACATGTGCTCCAAAACGGAACAACCGGCCAGGTGCAGTGGCTCATGCCTGTAATCCCAACACTTTGGGAGGCCAAGCCAGGAGGTTCACCTGAGGTCAGGAGTTGGAGACCAGCCTGGCCAGCATGGCGAAACCCCCTCTCTACTAAAAATACAACTAGTAGCTGGGTGTGATGGTGGGCACCTGTAATCCCAGCTACTCGGGAGGCTGAGGCACAAGAATTGCTTGAACTCAGGAGGCGCACGTTGCAGTGAGTTGAGATTACACCACTGCACTACAGCCTGGGGCAACAGAGTGAGACCTGGTCTCAAAAAAAACAAAACCCAAAATGTTCACAAGGAACAGCCTTCCTTGTGAGTCAGACAACATCCCCTCCCCAAAAGCATTCCAGCCAAGTATGCAGGGGACCCTGGCAGAGATGTCAGCACCAGGAAAGAGACTGAAGACCCAGTGCCCTCTCCAATTCTCCCGTTCTTTCAGACCGCAGCCCATCCGGCCGTCTGGTGCTATAATTATGACATAAAATTTGGGGAGTCTTTATTTATATGCCATACTTACTAAATCAGTGTTTCAAAACTATTTCTATAAAAGAAAAGTCATCTTTGATCTCTAAAAATGTAGGGGGGTAGGTGGTGGAGGAGGAAGGCATGAACCCATATAAGGAAATACATTCAACTGGAGCAAAATGCAAAAACGGCCTCTGTTTCGGATTAGGAGCCTTTGTTCCCTGGCAATGGCTGTCCTCCACCTTGCCGGAGTCTTCTGCCCAGGCTTGTTTTATTTGTGAGAGCCAGAGCCACATGTTATTATAACTTAAAATGCATATCCGCCTCAAGAAAGCTGTGACGTATCTACCGAAAGAGACACAGACTGCCTAGCCTAAGTTGGCCTTTTTTCCCCCTTCTTAGCCTAAGTTGGCCTTTTTTCCCCCTTCTTAGCCTAAGTTGGCCTTTTTTCCCCCTTCTTAGCCTAAGTTGGCCTTTTTTTTCCCTTCTATTCTAATAGACCTTGTTCTTTTTTTTTTCTTTTTGTCACTCAAAATGAGTGTCTGATGTACTAGCATAAATTGTTAAAAGCAGTTTTAGGTAAAGGAAGAGAGAGTAAAGTGGAGATTTTTTTCACAAAAGCCAACCTCAATTTATGTCAAAGAGGGTTAAAAGACCTTGGGATTAAAGCAATAAACTTGCTGCTGTCAAAGCTAAAACCCGCTAACAATTTAGTGCCAAACGCATGTTGTTCAATATCATTTCATATTATATTATGTCACAAAGAGCTGATGGTTCTGCATCACCCTGACAAGGCTGATTTACTCTGAAGAATTCATCGACATTTTGCACAGTCAAAGCTGACTTCATTTTGTTTGGATGGACGGTGGGAAATGTCTCTGTACTCGAGTTCGAATATTAGTCTGAAAATCTATTGCAGATTAAAGATTCAGGAGGACTGTTGGTCTACAGCTTTGCCAAGTAAGGTCTTTGAAAGGTAGCTATAGACTTTTGAATGCCTTCATTGGCAAAGTGCTTAGACCAAAGACTAATAAAAATCAACAGACGTTAAGTTAGATTTTTGTGGCACCCCCTAAAGTATGTGAACTGTTAGCCAACTCTCCGGAAAAAGAAAGTTGTAGGAGCGGATTTTCCCCAGACTAGATATCAATTATTTATAAATTTCTCAAAAGATATTAATCACCCTATTTTCTTAATTATGTGCACCCATAATTCCCTTTTCCAGTTTTATTTTTTACTGGAACAAACTCATAGTTGTAATTGTGGACATGAAGATGTCTTGTCATTCAAAGGTGATGGGGCAGTGGGTATGTAGGACTTCAAGTCAGGGAGACGAGATTTTTTCCTGGGACAATTACAGAGGGAATAGTGGCTCTGAAATTATATGACCTCTGCCTTGAAGAGCTAGATACAAATGAGGTCATTTTTTAAAATCAAATGATTGAATATACTATACACAGTAAAACAATATTTACATAAATGTGGATCATTTATGAAATATGTATCTATATTTATATACTTCAGTCTGAAAGATGATTCAACAAAATATTGAGTGGTTATTTCTGGGAGATGATATTAGACGCAAAAGTTGATTTTTTTTTCTTTTCAACCTATGGATATTTTCAAATTTTCTTTTATTAAAAAAAGAAAAAAGATATAAAATTATACTGAAGGAATTGATTGTCCAAAGCTATTCCACAGTGAATGTCTTTGTAAAGTGTGATCCAATGGTTTAAATCAGAAGAAAGAAATTCCTAATCTAAAAGGGTTCTACAATTGTTGTTTTCAAACATTGCTTTCTTCAGAATGTGGCCCTTCCGTGGTCAGCCCTCTGCCCTGCAGGAAGGAAAATGAGTAAGATGTTGTTGCTTCTACATCAAGTGGCTGGGATTCTAAGCCCAATATCCTCAGGGCGCTGTGTGCATTCCACTGAAGGTGTGATTGACAAGCTAGGAGGAGGCCGACCTCCACCACCCAAAGGGTGCTGAAAGGCCTAGACGGGGTTCCAAACAACTCCAGTGGCAGGAGCATGTGACTCCAGAAAAGGAAACTCTGTGTGTGTGTGTGTGTGTGTGTGTGTGTGTGTGTGTTTGTATGTGATTTGATTTCTTCTACAAGGATGAAGGAGACGCTTCTCAGACTTGCCTGACTTCCCTCTCCAGGGCCTCAAAGGCACTATCCCACCTTCACTTTCTGATGGGCCCCCAGTGCCACCTACACCTCACCTGAGCCTCATACAGCTTCTCCTACAGGCCAAGGGGACACATTGCCAAGGCTGCCTCTTTTTTTTTTTTTTTTTTTTTGAGAGAAGTCTCACTTTGTCACCTAGGCTGGAGTGCAGTGGCACCATCTCCGCTCACTGCAACCTCCACCTCCTGGGTTCAAGCGATTCTCCTGCCTCAGCCTCCCAAGTGGCTGAGATTACAGTCATGCACCACCATGCCCAGCTAATTTTTGTATTTTTAGTAGAGACAGGGTTTCACCATGTTGGCCAGGCTGGTCTTGAACTCCTGACCTCAGTTGATCTGCCCACCTCGGCCTCCCACACTGCTGGGATTACAGGCGTGAGCCACTGCACCTGGCCCCAAGGCTACCTTCTAACAGAGGATGTTCACTTTCTAAAACATTAAGTCAATAAGAAAGTGCCATGCGTACAGAACACCACGACGCCTCTGCCTAACACAGCGTGTGGCCTCAGTTTCCTTCTCAGTGTGATTGGCACTAACACACGTGTCAGGTCTGTCCTGCAGGGTTAATGTGGAACCCAACTGCATAAGGCATAGACAATGAACTGAATAGACACCTTCCAGTGCCTAGGCTGCAGTTTGAGGGTGGCACAGTGGGGTGAGACGTTACCGCACACCCCAGGTGCTCCCTATCTAGGGATGAACTGAAACCAAGGCCCAGATGTGGTAAGGGCCAAAAGAAGGGCAGAGTAAGTGTGCTGCACACCCGGTACTTTTCTCAGGGCACAGGGGGGGTGTTGGTGGAGGAAGTCGCAGTGGAGCTGTGTTTTGGAGGACAAGAAGGCAATTGCCTAAGGGACACTTTGAGATACAAGACAGTTATGGTTAGGAGACGATTCCCAATAGTAACCCCTAATGAGATAAGAGTGAGTGGAGAGCTTGGCTTTCCTGGTTATTTCTCATGCAGCCCTTGCAGAAGGCAGAATAATCAACCCATGTGAATGCAGACATTCCCCTTAGGCCATCCCCAGCCCTCCCTCTCCCTCCTTTTGTCCCAAGACAGACAACCCCTAAAGCATGAGATCATCCCCTTTTGCACACTGGATCCTGTTCCTTGGACTGTGCTCCTGTTCCAGGTTCCTCTGTCCCCAAAGAGCTTCTAACCATGGCCATGCCTCTGCCACTCTTGGCTTCTCATCCTGACATCCAGGAATTGTCCTGCCCACTTTGGACCAGCCCTGCCTCTGGCAAGCACCTGAGGCTCTCAGCAGCCCACTGGGCAGAGACCTGGGTGAGGACAGTGCCACTGAGGGCCAGGAAGTTTTGTAGGATATACACCCAGTCATCCTCACTGACCAATCACTCTTGCCTGGCTCTCTGGTAACACAGAGCTCCCAGACCAGAAACTTCCCTCCAGGAGTAACTGCGCTGGTATGGAAAGTGGAAAAGCAATAGCAACAATTCTATAACCCAGAGCACAATGGGCTGATGACAAGGGCTGGAACGCACACAAGAGAGTGTCAGGGTCAGGGTTGGAGGAAGGTACTCAGATGAGGAGACACCTGGCCTGCGTCTCCGACAGGGACACATAACCCCAAGTTTGGCCGGGCGTGGTGGCTCACACCTGTAATCAATCCCAGTACTTTGGGAGGCCAAGGTGGGCGGATCACCTGAGGTCAGGAGTTCGAGACCAGCCTGGCCAACATGGTGAAACCCTGTCTCTACTAAAAGTACAAAAAATTAGCTAGGCGTGGTGGCGGGCACCTATAATCCCAGCTACTCAGGAGGCTGAGGCAGGAGAATTTCTTGAACCCAAGAGGCGGAGGTTGCAGTGAGCTGAGATCGTGCCATTGCACTCCAGCCTGGATGACAAGAGTGAAACTCCATCTCAAACAAACAAACAAACAAACAACAACAAACCCGAGTTCAAGGGGAAAGCAATGGGGGAACTGTAGAGAAACTTGATGGGATGAGGGTGTTGGGAGGACAGGAGTTGGAACTGAAAATATAGGGTTGGGGCCCATATAGCTTAATATTTTCTAAGAAGTCTTAACCTTATCTTCTAGGTACCCCGAGTTGCAGAGGGGATTTGGACAGAGATAAGGATACGGTTAGTTTGTTGTGTTGAAAAGTTGCATCTCATTGTAGTTTTGCTTTGCATTTTCCTAACAACGATTGGTGTTAAGCGCCTTTTCCTGGCCTTCTCTCACATTTTTGTATCTTCTTTGGAGGAACATCTCTGCAGATCCTTTGCCCATTTTTAAATATTGTGATTTATCTTTGTATTGTAGAGTTGACATGGTTCTTTATATATTTTGTGTAATAGTCTCTTATCAAACATATGATTACAAATATTCTATTCATCTATCATCTGAACTATTGAAGCCTCCTCCTGCAGGCCTCCTTCCTCCTTTTCTTGCTCCCCTACAATCTAGTAGCCAGAGAGATTTTTTTTAACATAAATCATAACATAAACATAGCCCTAGTTCTCCATGCAATATGATTTTTTCAAAATGTTTCTTCGACCGAGTCACTCTCCTGCTTCAAAAAATAGATTTAAGTAAATAAACCCCTTTTCTTGCTTCCCACTGCTATTGGGATGATGTCCAGGACCCTTCCCTTGGACTCTAAAGGTCCTAAATGATTTGTTCTTTTTTGCAACGCCACTTCAATTCTCACCACTCTGCACGATCGCCATCCCCCAGCACAGTGATTTGATTTCAGATCCCCAAGCTTCCCTGCATCCCATCCCCTTTGCATTCCAGAAGGCTCTCTCACCCCTCTTCCCTGGACAATTTCCTTTCACCTGTTTCAGGTTAAATGCTGCTTCTCTTGGGAGAACATCACTGACCCTTTCAACCTAAATCAAGTCCCCTTTAGACAAGGACAGTGCTCATCAAACTCATCAAGCTTTGTTTGGAGGAATTATTGATTGATGGTCCTTAGACTAAACGTGGGAGAAGGACGGGGCCCATCTGCTCTGTGTCTGTAGAGGAAAGTGCCAGAATGAAGGTCCCCTTCGGCCACCAGGGGCCCAATGGAGAAGCTGTGTCCACAAGGTCTCTCTCTGAGACTGCCGTCTTCCCAGGTGAAGGCGTACCCGATAAAGCTCTTATCAAAAGAGCATTCACTATATTTCTGTCCCACTCTGTATAGGCTGCTCACTCTTTCTCCCAACAGATTTGGAAATCACAAAATTTATGAAATTTCACCCAAGTCTTTGCTGACTTTTGGTGCTGAAGAAAGTGCCATCAAAATCACCCCCACAATTCATTAGTAATTCATCAGCCTTTTCTCCCTCACCCTAAGGGACAAAGAACCATGTTTCTTAGAGCTTGGGAGAGCCCCACTGCCTTTGTTGTTCGTGTCTGTGTGTTTTAAGTTTTATTTTAAGAATGATTTTCTAAGAGGCCTTTGAAGTATAAAGCTGCCGCCTTTGCTAAACCTAATATTCTTGTAAATTTTCACCTTGGATCTGACAGTGAATCAGAGACAGAGCTGGAAAGGGATTCAGTGAAGGCAGTGATTGGGAAATAGGTCCAGAGGGTGGGCACCTTGTTTTTGTTGCCTTTTCACAGGTCACTTGGAAGGAGTACTCTAGTTGTCTCTTTTTGCTTTTAGAAACTTCCCTTCCCAACATTCTTGGCTGCCCCAAACAGCCATGCCCTCTGATGGCTCAGAGGTGGATCATGTGACCTATACTTAAGCCAACCAGCCCTTCATGTCCATTAGTCCTCGGTGATTAGTTTAGAATTAGACATTTGACCCAAGTACAGCCACCAATCACATGCAAACAGATTGTGGGAATGCTGGGTGAGAAGCTCTCATTTTCCCCTAAGCTGTAGGTGAGGGTAGGTGCAGATGCCGGAGCTGCTGCAACTATCCTATGAACAGAGTGCAGAGATGGTTAGCGCTTGGTCTGAGAACCCTGCCCCAGTCCTAATGCAGGGGGGCCTAGAGGCAGCATCCCTGCTGCCATTATTAGTTATGCAAGGTGGTGAATTTCTTTTTTGTTGTTGTTATTGTTTTATTTTTGTTTTGAGATGGAGTCTCACTGTCTCACAGGCTGGAGTGCAGTAGTGCCATCTTGGCTCACTGCAACCTCCGCCACCTGGATTCAATCGATTCTCCTGCTTCAGCCTCTTGAGTAGATGGGATTACAGGTGCCTGCCACGCCTGGCTGATTTTTGTATTTTTAGCACAGATGGGGTTTCACTATGTTGGCCAGGCTGGTCTTGAACTCCTGAACTCAAGTGATCCACCCACCTCGGGCTCCCAAAGTGCTGGGATTACAGGCGTAAGCCACCGTGCCCGGCCGTGAATTTCTTTATCCTAGGTTCCAGCCACTTTCACAGAGAGTGTCCTTTTAACACACTCTACCCCGTGTTTCCATGCCTGCTCTCCAGATGGAACTCGACTGCCGTTCGTCCATTCAGCTGTGCGCACGTGAAGGGCTCTCTACCAGGACGGCACGGTCCTCAGGCCTGAGTATCCTGCGGCCTGCTGTGGTCTCACTGACCCTCCTCACCCAGGACAACCTCCAGCTCCCTGTAGCCACCTGTCTCTCTCAACTGGGCAGCTCTTGCATTTTGAGTGGGTTGAGTCATCCTCCTGTGGAGCTTTCACAGGTGCTGCGAGGAGCCAAGTAGTCTACCTGTCTTGCCCCACCACTGTGACAACCTTCACACACATGTTTGATGGGACCATGGCGTTTAGAGCCTGCATCCACCTTCTCACCCTTATCTTCCAGCGTCCTGCCTTCCTTCACAGGACAGAAGGAGAGTTGGCAGCCCCAGGCTCACTCTATCCCATGGCTGTCCCTCTTGAGGCTTCACTTCTGCAAGGTAGGAGCCTGGAGATGCTGCCTTAGCCAGGTAAAAGGAAGACAGAGACACTCATCTACATGTTATCATAGTCCCTTCCCCGAGGCTGGGAAAGGAGGATTTTATTCTCCAGGCAACGTCCACTGACAACGCTGCCCAGGCAGCTGGTCCCCAGCCCCGCTGGAGGCATTCCCACCACTTAACACAGTTTTTCAATTTCCACTGTCTTTGCACATACATTTCCATCCCTGGGATGGATTGCCACGGGGCTTTCCTCTCCAAAATTCTGATGGACGGCATTTTTACCCTGCAATGATCCCTAAGTTAAAGTGATATTCACCAATATTTATTACGTGGTAATGGCATGGAGCACCAGATCAAAAATTCATGGCAAGCACACACTGCAACACTCTCCCTGAATGCTCTCAGAGCAGATATATGATTCTATGGATATGCATGTAGGCACACACCCAGCACATCTGTATGTAAGTAGTGTACGCATGCGTGTGCACTCATATACACACACACACAGCCTGGGCCACATCTTGTCTTTCAACTCCGGTGGCACTACAGGAACAAACCGGTCTAGAAGCAGGCCTGAGAGACAGGATTTCTCAACCAAAGACAGGCAGATGTGAGTTTAGAGGAAGAGCCAGTAGCAGGAGGTTCAGTTTCTCCCCCTCCACCACCAGCTGGGAGTTAATTCATCAGTTCTGGGACTCATTCAAACAGCATGGCATGACACTGGTGGAAAGCAAACACATCCTCTGAATGCCTGCTGTATTCTGCAGAGGAGAGCAGGGAGCTGAGCCTGGTATCCAGAGCTCAAGGCCTGATAGCCCGGACTCACATGAAGGCCAGAGGATGAGCTCCCAGAACTCCACGAGTCTTGGCCTAATGTCTTTTAGCCAAGAGCATTTGGTGAAACAAAAAAGACCCTTTGAGGCCAAGCATGGTGGCTCATGTCTGTAATCCCAGCACTTTGGGGGCGCCAAGGCAGGGGATCGCTCGAGGCGGGGAGTTCAAAACCAGCCTGGGAAACATGGCAAGATCCTGTCTCTACCAATAATTTAAAAATTAGCCTGGAGTGGTGGCATGTGCCTGTGGTTCCAGCTACTCAGGCAACTGGGACGGGAGGATAAGATCACTTAAGCCCAAGCATTCAAGCCTGCAATGAGCTATGATTGTGCCACTGTACTCCAGCCTGGGCGATAAAGAAAGGCCCTGTCTCTAAATAAGAATAATAAGACCCTTCACAAGCCTCAACAAAGACAGATCCAAGATCCTGGCTCCTCACTCCACAGGTAGCCAGAGAAGACCCTGCCATCTCCTGAGCCTACCCTAACCTCTCCCACTAGGTTTGATCCTCTCTCCTTTGTGTCCTGACCCACATGACTGCCTGCACCCATCCCCACCTTGGTAACATTCCCCAGGAAGTCATTTTAGTGCCTCTTTCCTGCCCTTATGCCTCTAATCTATTTTGATTTTCTGTTACTGTGCCTAGGAATGCCAATGCATTGTTGAACAGAAGGGGGCTAGGCATCAGGGACAGCATCCCACCTCTCTGGCCATCTTTTAGCCATTAAAATTTGCCATCACCTATTGTTGACCTGCCGCCGAGCTCCATGGAAAGAACACAAGATACATATTGCAATGGTGTGAAAACATTTGGCTCCAATTTTTTCTATATATATATAAATTTTTTTCTCCCTTTTCTTCCTCCTTTTGACCCACAGAAAAGAGAACCCTAAGTCCCCACACTCTGTCACTTCATAAATCTGTCCCTAATTGCACCCTTGGGGTCTCTTGGCCAGTCTTTCAGAGGAAGGGCTACCTGGCCTTCCAAGGATTGGTTTATCACCTTAGTTGCTTTTTGCCAGGTTTTCTCCATCACAACAGTCTTTTCTTTAATGACCTGAGCTATTTACAATAAGGAAATAACGTGGTTATAATCAGAGCTGGGGTGATTTTGCTTTATACAAGCCTCTCTCTCTCTCTCTCTCTCTCTATATATATATATATACACACACACACACACGCATACATACACACACATATATGTGTATATGTGTGTATATATGCGTATATATGCATATATATGTATATATGGTGTGTGTATATATGTATGTTGTGTGTGTGTGCATGTGTGTATGTATAAAAGGCATCTATCTGCCCTTCTCCACCTCCCAAAATATTCCTCAACTGAGATTTCCATCAAACCCACCAATGACCTGGGAGTATCTAGGTGGGTCTCCTTGCACTGTTGACCATGGCGAGTTCACTTGGAAAGCCCTGCGCTAGGGACAATGTGCATCCTATTCTGTGCCCCCAGCATGCATATGCCCAAATCCCCCAAGAATAGAAGAAAGACAACGCATTGCTATTTCCGTCTCCAAAATTACTGTGGATGGTATTGATAAGTCTGAAGGAGGGAGAAAAGGAAGAATAGAAGGATAGGGCGTTAGCGAGAGGGCAAGGAGAACAAAGGAAGGCATTGTTGGAAATAAGCAGCAGGTGAACAGGAACACTTTGTCCAGAGGTCCTCCACAGTGGGGAGGCAGCAGGTAGGAAGACAGCGGTACTTAGAATCTTAGCCAGAGTTCAAATTATAGGGCACTGTTTCATTCCCCAGATCAGGTATTTAGAAACACAGGTAGAGGGAACCCCTTTCCAGGCTTCCATTGTCTCCCATAAAAGCATGCTGGATGGGCATAGAGAGAAAAAATGAAGCAGAAACTCACAAAATTAGACTCAACATGAATTTGATGGGGTGTAGAAACGTCCTGCAATCAGAGGAGACATGCTCCCACCTTTAAACATGAGAGGGCTGGGCTAGCGTTGCTGCCTCAAATAAAGGATAAACTTGAACTTCAGATAAGCAATGAACAATTTTTTATAAGTATAAAATATGTCCAAATATTTCATGGGGCACACATATAACAAAAAGTGTTGGTTGTTTATCTAAAATTCCATTTTAATCTGGCTTTTTTTTTTCCTTTTGCTAAATCTTGCCAGATTTAGATCAGGCAAAATTTCCAAAGCTTCTTTCAGTTTTTCCATTCTCTGTTGTGTGTCCCCACCCCAAGGGGAGAACCGCTGGGTCCTCAGAAGAGGCAGGGGACACAAGAAAATGAGAAGAGTTCTAGGATCAGGGCAGCAAATTATGGCTGAGGCTACACGCATAGGGAAGGGGTTGTTGAAACAGGCAAAACCAAGTGTGCCAAGATTTGCTTTAAAAAGAAAAAAAAAAACCCCACAATGGCTCACACAATGGCTCATCAGCAGTGTGGCTGACCCAGTGAGTCCAGACACCACAACCTACGGCAAAATCTGAACTGTGGAACTGTCACGGAGCAACTGGGAAAACATGAATTCATAGTTAAACCGATAAAATTCTGTGTAATCTGTCTTTGTAACCCCTGAAACTGACACTTATGCTTAAAAAAAGACTAATATTCTTTTTTTTTTTGTCTAAACCACTAATTATTTTACCTGGAGGAAATTCCTCTATTATTTTCACTGCTGGAAAATCACAGGGTGGTTAGTACTGCTAGTACCTGTCACAGACAGACGTAAACAATGCGATCCAATAAAACCTTATATAGCACATTGCACACAATAGTGGCTTGCCAGACTCACCCAGTAAAACAAAACATCAAAGCAGAAAAAATTAACCAAAAATAGCTTGCACGGGGAAACGTGGTAAGCGAGTTTGAAGACTGAATTCCTAATATCCCTGGACAACAGACTTCACAGATACGAGAGAGTGGAAGGAAAGGGTCCTGGGGAGGGGCTGACAATGAGCTGTCAAGATCTGTCCGCAGCTCGCTTCTCCTCTGCACCTGGGTTCATAGCATAGTTAGGCCACTAACAGTCCTGCATGTCGGTTAGCACTTACAGTTTGCAAATTGTTTTTACATGCACTGGCTCATTGGGTCTTCCCCCAATGCTGTAGAATCAGATAAAATCCTGCCATTCTCCAGGAACTGACTCAACCAAAAATGCTCACCACAAAAATGCTCAGCCTAGTTGGGGAGGTACCCATTTATCAAATTGCGGTACTAATGAAAATCCAATTATAGACAGAGATAAATTAAAGGACTTGGATATGACTTTGCGCAGGGTGATAGGGGAGTCTCCCTGGAAAAGGTGATGTTAGACCTGAGCTCAAAGGCAAATAGGATGGGGGAAGCAGCAGCTTCCAGTGAAAGGGCAGAGTCCTGAGCAGGGAAAGCCTGAAGGTATGCAGAGAGAGTGAAATAGGCAACTGTGGGGGTGGAGGTTGGCAGAGGAATTGAGGAGAAGAGAGGGGCAAGGCAGAGAAGGAGGATGAGCAGGTGCCAGACCATCCAGGGCTCCAGAGGCCATTCCCAGGGTTTGGGAAGCCACTGAAGGGTGTTTAGCAAGGAGGTGAGAGTTTCGGATCTCCTTTGCAGTGTGCCTTCTCCACTTCACAGCCACGATCCAGGGTCCGGAGCCCTGCCTTCCTTCTAGGAATTTAGAAGTTTCCTAAATTATCAAGAGAAAGTTTGGGGCTGGGTGCAGCGGCTCGTGCGTGTAATCCCAGCACTTTGGGAGGCCGAGGCGGGCGGATCACCTGAGGTCACGAGTTTGAGACCAACCTGGCCCACATGGCAAAACCCTGTCTCTATTAAAAATACAAAAATCAGCTGGGCATGGCAGCGAGCTCCTGTAATCCCAGCTACTTGGGAGGCTGAGGCAGGAAAATCACTTGAACCCGGGAGGCAGAGGTTGCAGTGAGCCAAGATTGCACCACTGCACTTCAGTCTGGGCGACAGAGAAAGACTGTCTCAAAAAAAAAAAAAAAAAAAAAAAAGAGAAAGAGAGTTTGATAACAAAGGGTGAGTCAGATGTCACTTAACAGAGCCTCATTTGGAATTTGGAAGTGCACCCCTCCTATGAGTGGCCAATGGGCAAAGCTAACTGCAGCGGAAGAAAAGTCCTTAGTGGGTGCCAACTTCTTGAATCTAGTGGGAAGACAATCAGTGTTTCTCCTCAGGATGGCACAGCTTTGACCTTTGCTCAGGTGGACACTAGAGGGCCTCTTGGTCATTAGTTATGGGTGAGAATCATGCTGGAGGAGGCTAGGTTGCCTCTGCCCTTCATTCTTGGTCTCCTGGAGGTCTGGTGTCATTGTTGCAAGCCCCATCCACCTTTCTTTCTTTTGTTACACTCGTTCATCTCTGCACATCTCCTCTATCTTAAGGATTCTTTCAAGTTTGGAAAGTGAGAAACTTTTCTTTATTTATAAGCATTCTTCCAAATGCCTAAGTTCATCTTTCTGAGGCCTAATTTTGGATTATCCATAGCTAGAACTAACTTTCTTTCTTTTCTTTCTTTCTTTTTTCTTTTTCTTTCTTTCTTTCTCTTCCCTCCTTCCCTCTTTCCTTTCTTTTTCTTTCTTCCTTCCTTCCTTCTTTCCTTCATTCCTTCCTTCTTTTGTTTGTTTGTTTCTTTCTTTCTCTCTTTCTTTCTTCTTCTTTTTTTTTTTTTTTTCTTTTTTGAGACAGGATCCAGCTCTGTTGCCCAGGCTGGAGTGCAGCAGTGTGATAATAGCTCACTCACTGAAGCCTCAAACTCCTGGACTCAAGCGATCCTTCTCCCTCAGCCTCCCAAAGTGCTGAGACTACAGGCATGCATCACTATGCCCAGCTAATTTTAAATTTTTTTGTAGAGACAAGGTCACATTCTGTTGCCCATGCTGGTCTTGAACTCTGAGCTCATACAATCCTCCCACCTCAGTCTCCCAAAGTGCTGTTATTACAGGTGTGAGTCACCACATCCAGCCAAATGTTTTCTTTTTTCTTTGTACTCTGCTAGTATCATTCTTTTTCTGAGGCAACGAATATAAAATGCCCACTTGACTAAATGGGCAAAGGGCAGGGCTTAGCAGGAAATAACTTTATTCCATCACAAAGAGGTTTTCCATTTGCAAAGATCACGCTGGAGGCATCAAAGAGAATGGTGGCATGACGGTAGATCAACTGGTAATTACTGAATAGCTCTGGTGGAAAGAGATGGTAACTTGGACTGGGATGATTGTGTTGTACATGGAAAGAAGAAATCAGATTCCATACAGATTAAGAAATAAGATATTGAGACTAAGCCATATTTTGGAGATAGTGACCATGAAGAGAGAGGAGGACCTAAAAATTCTGTTTGATATTGGATGAGGCAGGGATGTCTTCACTGGAAATGGAAAACTAGAGATGAGGGTTACTTTTGAGAATAACGACCACCAGTTTGATTTTGAACACACCGAGATTGAGATGACTTTGAATTATTTAAGAAAAGATGGAAACTAGCCAGAGATATTGATCCAGTGCTCTGCAAAGAGGCATCTACTGCAGATAAAAATATGGAAGTTATAGATATATGCATGGTAGGAGGAATAAGTTCAAGCAATCTATCATATAGCATGGTGAATCTAGCTAATAACAATGTGTTGTATATTTGAAAATTCCTAAGACAGTAGATTTTCAGTGTCCTCACCACAACAAATAATAAGTATGTGAAGAAATGCATACCTTAATTAGCTTGACTTAGCCATCCTGTAATATATATGTATTTTTAAATATCATGCTGTATGCTACAAATATAAAAAATTTTAATTTACCAATTAAAATAAATAATTATGGCCAGGCATAGTGGCTCACGCCTTTAATCCCAGCACTTCGGGAGGCTGAGGCAGGCGGATCACGAGGTCAAGAGATCGAGAGCATCTTGGCCAACATGGTGGAACCCCGTCTCCACTAAAAATACAAAAATTAGCTGGGTGTGGTGGCGCAATGCCTGTAGTCCCAGCTACTCAGGAGGCCGAGGCCGAAGAAGCGCTCGAAGCTTGTAGGAGGTTGCAGTGAGCCGAGATCGCGCCTCTGCACTCCAGCCTGGTGAAACAGCAAGACTCCGTCTCAAAATAATAAAATAAAATAAAATAATTATAATAAATACAATTAAAAACGGAAAATAATGGTAAGAAAAACAATAAAGGAGAATACCCAAGGAAAATGAAAAGGGGTAGGGCCGTACCTCAGACAGATCTCCTATTCAATGGTTGAATCAATGAGTCTGCAGAAGACTGAAAGGGGATGCTAGGATGGTAGAAAGAGAACCAAGGGAGTGTGTCATGACAGAATCTAAGGGAAGAGATGGTTCCAGTGAAGAAGCAGGCGTCATCAGTGCCCTGAGCTGCTAAGGGGCAAGAGGGTAAAGAATTTAACACTTGTTGGATTTAGGGCATGAAGGGTATTGGTGAACTAATGTCTGTCTTGGTGGAGGGATGTGGGAGGAAGCTAATTGCATGAATGTCATTGCAAATGGGAGGTGAGGAAGCAGGAACAAGAGAATACAGACAGTGCAGGTTATTCTCACTGTGGCAGACACCATTCTTCCCACCAGCTTGGCTGTGGCAGGGAGAGAACAGCAGGGCAGCAGCAGGAGGGAGATGTGGCGTCCAGGGAGGTGTGCTTATTGGCTTGCTTGCCTATTTGTTTGAAGACAGGAATTTTGAGGATGTTTGCGGTAAGCAGAAAGGCCCCCGCAGGGGGAAGAGCACTTGTGTGGATAAAAAGGGGAAGGGACATTTTATAGATCATGTTGGGTTTTTGTTAAGTTAGGAGGGGTGGGATCTAAAGCTTAGGTGGTGACCATGGGGAAGAGAATTCACCCCAGAGAAGGTGAGGAGCATCCTGCATCCCATAGTTGAGTAGGGAGGAGGACGCAGATCTGCACAGGTGGAGGAGGCTTGGGGCACGGCACCAGGAAGCTTTGTCTAAGATAATCACAGTAATGTAAGAGGACATGTCGTGTGCTGAGTGGTGGCAGTCAAACATTTGAAAGGAAGAGATACATTTCAGAATAAGTCTATAAGCAAGAAAGCAAATTAATTTGGTAAATACAGCAGAAGAGCCTCACAGGTTTGAGAGATCTTCTAGGCTTGGTGACTATGGATTTAGGATAGAAATGGAGGAGCTTGTGGTCCAGGAGTGGGATGTTGAATTGGCCTCTGTCTGTTTGCCCAAAGCATTTGTCCATTCCTGACCCATGTAAACTTTATCAGTCTAAATAAGATGATACTCCTGGAAATGGTTGCATGTAGTTCACCCTATTTCCCCAACTAGTATGCACACTCTTTGAAAACCTAACTTCTCTACCACTTGTCCCACCCATCTTCAACTATCTTCCTACAGTTTCAGGCAAAGAGTACATCGTAGCATTTTTATAAATAAGGTAAAGTTTGTGAAAGCATTACAAAAGCTTGGCAGTGGGCAAGATAAAACTGAGTACTTAAATTATTACTGCGTCAATCCGGAAGCCTAATATGGATGATATTAACAATGTACTTTTTGAGAGTTTTAATTTTTTTTTCAGATTGCAAATTCCATTCTCACACAGTATTTTATTTGTTCCGAAAATCACTAATGAGGTGGGTATTTTTTTTTTTTTTATGGAGGCTCACTCTGTCATCCAGGCTATAGTGCAGTGGCAGGATCTCATCTCACTGCAACCTCCACCTCCTTGGTTCAAGCAATTCTCCTGCCTCAGCCCCCCAAATAGCTGGGACCACAGGCCCATGCCTCCACACCCAGCTAATTTTTGTATTTTTAGTGGAGACGGGGTTTCACCATATTGCCAGGCTGGTCTAAAACTCCTGGCCTAAGGTGATCTGAGGTGGATATTTTTGACCCCATTTTCAGTCCAGGAACCTGGGTGGCTAGTTGAAGGTCAGAGAACAAAGGTGTGTCAAAACTGAAGGTGCAATCCAGGTCTTGGGACATCAAGGAGGAAGCCGGTTTCATCAGTGCCCAGAGATGCCAAAACGTGAGAATATTCAATACGGATTAATGATCCTCAAAGCTGACAATGGAAGATGAATCTATACACTCTTTTTCTTTGTGGATACCAAGCATAGTTTTCAAATATCCAGGCCAACTGTCACTACACTACACTACACCTGGCCACACCTCCAAGACTGAGAGATGCAAAGACCGTAGAAAAGAGTCATCAGCAGTTTCCTCACCTCCTGCAAGAACTGCTGTGGATTGTATTTGTGGAAAGTTGTTTCTTCATCTAATGCTTTGGAACAACGGTGATAGAATAATAGCCCTGCCTGGGGGAAAGTACATTTTCCTGGATGTGTAGATGCTGGACCCCCAGGGTCGATGCCTGGCCACTGTCTATGAATCTAAAGCTAATCTCAGAGAGCCTGAGGCTGGTCAGAGAAACCCAGTAAAAGCATCATTTTTCCATGAGCTTTACGCTAAATGAATTGTCCACATAAGACTCCCCTTACATCTCCCATGTGCATTAATTTTTTGCCAACATTAACAAAGAAATGTCCAAACAAAATGCCAACGACTTGACAGGTCTATTTTTCAGAGATAAATTGGAAGAAGGTATCCACTTAGAAATTGGGACATTGATATTGAAAGGGGAATGTGGATCTTGTGTATCTTCAAAAGAATTCTTTAAAAAAAAAAAACATTGCAAATCCAGTAATCCACATCACACTTTAGAAGATGTCCTTGAGTCTCAGAGGGAAATTAGTTGTATGCATTCTAAGCTAGGATATGGCTGGGTCTATTCCATTTCTTAAATGTCTAAAAAATATCAGGAGGATCTATTAAGCTAAAGGACCCATGTTAATGCAACATTAGGGAACTTGATTACAGCCCAGCACTCAGGAAAATCATTTTCAGCTTCACACATGCTACATTGCACATGTAATATTTTCTGTTTGATGTTATTTGTCATTTATTAAATGTATATATTAATATGAAGTGTTCCATTTTCTGGCTATGGGGTGTTTAAAAAGTTCAATCTCACTTCACACTCACACCGAAGAAATCTCATTTCCCTACCCCTTTCCTGAGCCAAGGTTCCTCTGCCTTGCTCAGGAAATAGAATGCTCATTCTGTTTATTGAATGCTTACTGTGCTCTGGGCATTAGGCTATGAAATACGTCAGGAAGACCATAAGCATAACTGAATAGTACACAGCCTCTGCCCTTCAGAGGCTTACATTCAGTGGGGAGAAGGAGACACATAGACACATAAATACAGCAGCTGTTGTATTTAACTGATTAAATACAACATGCCAAATACAATAATGTAGGCATACCAAATGCATCAAGGAATACCAAGAAAAAATGTATTCACTCTGGTGGGGGTTGGAGAAGACTTAGGCACTAGACAGCATCTAAGCTGGGCATATGGAGTAGTCATTCTGGTTTTGCTAGAAAGAGAAAAATATAAAAAACTATTGTGAACATTTTTTTTTAAGTGACAGATTGTCAAAGTGAGTTTCTTATGGATTTGAGGTCTCTTGAGGAGTCAACTAGATACACATCAAAACACCAAGGTGACTGGGGGACTAACTACACTGTATGAAAAATAGGCAATGGCCATAAAGTAAAATCTGCTCCACAACTCCTGATACTGTCTTTGGAGAATGACTAAAAGGTCTAAAGAGAACAGAGTGAAAAGATTCATAACAAGGTTTTGTTCTGAAATAGTTGTTATCCTAGAGTGAACCCCCTTACACCCATCCCCCTGAGTCACCTTCACCCAAGAGTACACAGTGAAGTCAGGACCTCAGGGCACTTTCACCAAGGATATGGAAAGGCTACCCAATGAATAAAGTTTTTTGTTTGTTTGTTTGTTTGTTTGTTTGTTTGTTTGTTTTGAGACAGAGTCTCGTTCTGTCTCCCTAGGCTGGAGTGCAGTGGCGTGATCTCAGCTCACTGCAAGCTCCACCTCCGGGGTTCATGCCATTCTCCTGCCTCAGCCTCCCGGGTAGCTGGGACTACAGATGCCCACCACCACGGCCGGCTAATTTTTGTATTTTTAGTAGAGACGGGGTTTCCCCGTGTTAGCCAGGATGGTCTCAATCTCCTGACCTCGTGATCTGCCCGCCTCAGCCTCTGAAAGTGCTGGGATTACAGGCGTGAGCCACCGCACCTGGCCCCTCAATGAATAAAGTTTAAGGAGATGGTAGTTAACAAAAAATAAAGTTTCCTTTTGATTAGGTCACAACTCATGCTTACTTAACATACCAATGACATCAAACCATGTAAAACTTGTACTGACATTTAAAAACATGGCATAATATACCATGCTAAGGTTTAACTATTTTCCTGTAGTGTTCATTATTCATCTATCCAGGCTTTTCTTTCTACTTATAAACAATGTTTCCATAAACATATTTGGTTACATCTCCTTGTGATGATTTCTACTGCTTTGCTATGATAAATCCTGGAAATGTAATTGCAGGGAAAAGTTTTCTTTTCCAAATTGGCTGACTCCTTTGAAATATTTAAATAGTCTTTTTTTTTCTATTAGATGACTTGAATTTTCTCATTGATTTATAAGCATTTTCATGTATTTTTGACAGTTGTTCTCGTCACGTTTGAGGCAAATATTTTCTCCTAGTGTCACTTTTAGATTAAGATGTTTCCTAGCTACATACTGTGCTTTTTAAAACTTTGTCAACTTCAAATTTATCCATCTTTTGTTTTCTACTTTTAAAAATAATTATTAAAATAGACTCTATAATTCTTTTTGATATGCTTAAAGTTTTATTTTGTGTGTTTGTGTGTGTGTGTTTAGGCACTTCATATGTCTTAAATTCATTATGTACATTTTATAAATTAGATATCTAACATATCAGACTAGTTCTCCCCATTTTTAAACACCCCTTTCAATCTCCACGGTGATGGTTAATATTGAGTGTCAAGTTGATTGGATTGAAGGATGCAAAGTATTGTTCCCTGTGTGTGTCCTTGAGGGTGTTGCCAAAGGAAATTAACATTTGAGTCAGTGGACTGGGAGAGGTACACCCACCCTCAATCCGGGTGCACACCGTCTAATCTGCTGCCAGTGCCGCTAGGGTAAAAGCAGCTGGAGGGACGTGGAAGGACTTGACTGGCTGAGTTTCCAGCCTCCATCTTTCTCCGTGCTGGATGCTTCCTGCCCTCGAACATCGGACTCCAAGTTCTTCAACTTTTGGACTCTTGGATTCACACCAGAGGTTTGCCAGGGGATCTCAGGCCTTCAGCCATAGACTGATGGCTGCACTGTCGGCTTCCCTACTTTTGAGGTTTTGGGACTCGGACTGGCTTTCTTGCTCCTCAGCTTGCAGACAGCCTATTGTGGGACTTCACCCTGTGATTGTGTGAGTCAATTTCCTAATAAACTCCCCTTTATATATTCATCTATCCTATTAATCCTGTCCCTCTGGAGAACCCTGACTAATGCATCCACTAATTTCAAATATCAGTGTATCTCATGATAACTTCAATATACAGGAGTGTCTATTTCTGAAATTTTGAGTCTATTTCATCTATTTGTATATTCTTAAATAACACCACACTTCTTTAATGTTTAAAGTTTCGTAAATATGATATCAGATGGTGAAAGTCCATCCCTTTGATCACTTTTTTCAAACTTTCATGTCTGTTAATGAGCAGTTATCTTCCACTTACATTTTAGAATTTATTTGTTGATTTGCATAATAATATCATTGTCATTTTGTTTGGGGTTACATTAAATTTTCAGATAATTTTGGAGACAGGCAACATTTTAAAAATAGAAACTCCCATCCAAAAATAGTAAGTAACCCTCCATTTATATTCAAGTCAATTTATTAAAATGTTAGATGTTTCTATAAAGGTTTATTATATTATCATTAAATTTGTTCACTCCCAGCTACAATATTTTATAGATTTTTTTTATTGCTGTTTGGAACAAAATGTGTTGTACTTGGTTACTGCTGGTACACAAGGAAGTTTTTTACTTTTTCATATTGATCTTATATCCAGCCCCTCACTTGAAATCTTATATCAATATTACTGGATTGTTAATTATCTCAATTATTAATAGATTGAATTATTTAACATAGTTAATTATATTATCTTCAAGTAGAGACAGTTTTGTCTGTTTCCAACTTTGTTTCCTCCCTTTTCTCTCTTGCTAATTGGCTAATACATCTAGTAAAATGTTGAATGGTAGCAAGCATTTTTATATTTCCTAACTTTAATGACATCACTTAGGTTTTACCAATATTTTGTATATTTGCTGTACTTTTTATCATATTTTTTCTATCCTAAGTTTATTATTTTATCACAATATGGTGGTAGTTTTTTTAATGCTTTCAGACACCTATTATGATGATAAATTTATGGTTTTACTACTTTGCTTTGCTAATATATATAGTAAATTACATTAATATATCTTGTAATGTAGAAATACCCAAATTTATACCTCCAGCCCTAAATTTTCCCTTGGACTCTAAACATTTTATAACTAACTGCTTCTATACAACTCAGATGAAAAATACACTTCTTATACATAATATAGCCCAAAAGCAAACGTTTGATTTTTTACCCAAACCCCTTTCTCCCTTAGTGATTCCAATCTTAGTCAATGGCAACATGACCTACTTTGCTGCTCAGGGAAAATCACTGGAAGCATCCTTGGCCCTCATTCCCTGTAATCGATCATATTGAATCCATTAGTAAGCCTTGTTGTCACCACATTCAAAATTTATCTGGAATTGCAGCCTTTCATCTCCCATCCCTCTAACCCAAATCACCAGCGATTCTTACCTGGTTGGCTTCAGTAATGTCCAGCTGGTCTCTATGTTTCCATATTTGTTCCCTTTATTCCATTCCCAAACCAGCAGCCACAGGGATCCTCCTGCTGTCAGCTGCTGAAACATTCACTCTCTTCCCACCACATTTAAAATAAAATCTAAAATTGCTTCCAGGGCCAACAAGGCACAACACCATCTAGGAGCTGACACCTCCTGACATTATCTCTTATCACTTTTTTCCTAGCTCACTGACTTCAACTACATTACTCACATTATGATTCCTTGGTGACACCAAGCATATTCTCATTGTAGGGCCTTTGCAGTTGCCGTTACTCTGCATGGAAGACTCCTTCCACAGATACTCAACACAACTCTTCTCTTTACTTCACTTCTCTGCTGAAAAATCATTCTATCAGAAATATCATTCTATCAGTCTTCCTTGACCATGCAGTCCCAGCTGGCCCATAGTCCTCATTTTCTATTTCTTTGTTCTGCTTTTGTTTTCATCCCTGACTTTATTTTATGTATTTTAATCTTGTTCATTGCTTGTGGCTCCCATTATATTAAAAATTCCATAAGGGAATTATGTGTTTAATTTACTCACTACTCTATTCTCACCGACTAGAAAAATTAAAATGTGTCCAGACTTTGTGAAATGCCCAGTGGGCAGGAAGCAAAACCACCCCCATTTAAGAAGCATTGCATTGAATGCTTATTTTAAAAATAAAAGAACAAATGAGTCAAATCAGCAATCTTATCTTCTGATGGAAAATAACTAGAAAAGAAGAGTAAGTTAAACCCAAAGCAAGAAGGAAGAACATAATAAAAATCAGAGTAGAGTGACGAATAAGGAAACACAGAGAGAGAAAGAGAGAAGATAGATAGAAAAAAAAACAATAAAACCAAAAGCTAGTTCTTTAAAAAATAAAACAACAAAATGTATAAACCTCTAGCTAAAGTGACCAAGAAAAAGAAGATATAAATGACCAAAACTGGGAGTAAAAGCAAGAACATCGCTAGAGGCTCAAAAATAAAGCTGAGTGGCTATGTTATTATTATTAGACAAAACAGACTTCAGAACAAGAAACATTACCAGAGATAAAGAGGGACAAGACAGTTCATAAATATGTATGTACACAATAACAGACTTTCAAAATACATAAAGTGACACTGACAAAGCTGAAAGAGAAAAAGACAGATCCAAAATTATAGTGGAAGATTTTAACACTCCTACATAGTACTTGATAGATCAAGTAGGCAGAAAATCAGTAAGAACATAGAAGAAATGAACAACACTATCAACTAACTTGACTTAGTTGACATTTATAGACCCATCTACCCAAACAGCAGAAAGCACATACTTTTCATATACTCAAAGAATAATAACTAAGATACATCATATTTTGAGCCATAAAAGGATTGCTAATAAATTTAAGAGAATTGGCATCAAACAGAGTCAGTTCTTTAACTTCAACAAGATTAGATATAAAAAGCAGAAAAAATATCTGGAAAATCAGCAAGTATTTGGAAAGCTGAATAATGCTCTTCTAAATAACTTATGGGTCAAAGCAGAAGTCACAGGAAAAAATTAGAAAGTATTTTTAACAATGAAAACAAAATTACAATATAGTTGGCCCTCCATATCTGTGGGTTCTGCATTCATGAATTTAACCGAACTTGGATTGAAAATATTAACAAATAAAAATTGGGTTTGTAATGAATATTTACAGACTTTTTTCTTGTTGTTATTCCCAAACAGTAGAGAAAAACAACCATTTACATAGCATTTACATTGTATCAGGTATTATAAGTAATCTAGAGATTATTTAAAGTATACTGGAGGATGTGCATATGTTATATTCAAATACTATGCAATCTTACTTTAGGGATTTGAGCATCCCTAAGTTTTGGTATCCACAGGAGGTCCTGGAACCAAATCCCATGGGCACTGAGGAAGAACTGTATGTCAAAATGTGTGGGATATGGCTAAAACTAGGGATATGGTTAAAACTCTGCATAGAGAAAAAATGTACAGGTTTAAATGCTTGTATTAGAAAATAATAAAGTTTCAAAATAAATTACCTAAGGTCTCACCTTCAAAATTTAGAAAAAGCATAAGTTCTAGAGATCCACCGTACAACATCTTGTCTACAGTTAATGACACCATACTGTACATTTAAAATTTTGCTGGAAAGGTTGATCCCATGTTACCTGTTCTTACTACAATAAAAAAAGAAAGGTAAATTAAAGTCCAAGTAAGTAGAAATGAAAATTAATAAAGACGAGACCAGTCAAAACTCAATAATAAACACACAAACAATAAAGGAAAAAAAAAAACTAAAGCTTTTTCTTTTTTTAAAAAAAAACAGTAAATTGGATAAGACTCTAGCTTTACTCATTAATAAAACAAAAGACAGAGATCAACAATAATGTAAATGAAAGAGGGGAAACCACATCATACCCTAAGAATTTATGAAAGAGAAATTACTAAAACTGACTAAGGTAGAAATGGAAAATCTGAATAGTCCTATGTATCAACTAAATATACTGAATTCATTAATTAAAAACCTTCCCACAAAGGAAACTCCAGGCCCAGAGGGCTTCTCTGGTAAATGCTATCAAACATTTAAGAAGGAGAATACCAGCTCTACACAAAATGTTGCAGAAATTAGAAAAGGAAGAAGCACTAACCAATTTATTTTATAAGGCCAACATTGTGCTTACACCAAAACCAAAAAAATATATATTACAGGGATTTAAAATTTTTTTTAAAGCTAGACATTAACTTTCTCATGATCACAGATTTAAAAATCCATAGCAAAATATTAGTGAATTGAATTCAGTAATATGTTAAAATTAGAATGCATCATGACCAACTGGGGTTTATCCTGCTGGGAGGATAATTTGCAGGCAGGCCCTACTTCCCCCATGATGGGTGGACTGCTTTGTTGCACAACCTCCCTGCCTCTCTTTACCCCAGGCCTGCACCAGCCAGGCTGCCCTCCAGCCCTCCCATCGAGTGAGATCTGCTGCAGCTCCTCCCCACCTGAAGCATGTCCAAATCCTGACAACCGGATTTTCACTCCGTCTTTTACACAACAGTGAAGTTTGATCAATGCTTCTTAATCTGTGGATAAACAGTCCTTAAAGGTTCAAGAGCAATCTTGTTCAAAAAGCAGCAGCTCACATTCCATGATGAATTTAATCAAGGTGTCCTTGTTCCCATCCTGTACCAACCCGCCTAACTCATATCCATTTTTACCTTTATTTCTCCTCTTAACAACATACACAATGCAGGGAAGTCAGAAAATTTGGACATCAAACATCAAAATCAGAAGAATCACTCAAGATCCCACCAATCAGAGGTGACCATTGATCCTATTTTCTTATGCAAATTTGTAAGTTATTTTCTGACTTTGTGATTCTGTTTGGAAAGGATTTTTCTGACCCTCAGAAGGTAAACTAATTTGTGTCTCTTATCCTTTAAGCAATTTCCTGAGAATAATTTCACCATTTAATAAAGCACACTGCATGTGTAATATAATAAACACTTTTATAGATTTTGGTGTATTTATGATCCTATTATTCTCTTTCATTGATCTATTTTTTGTCATTAATTTTTAAACAATATGATTTCATAATATGTTCTAATACATTATGTGCCCAATTTCCATAAATATCTTTTCCAATTTTTTCTCATTTTCAACTTTCATTCATTTCATGTTTATTTTTGTAGATAAAAGGTGTAAAACATTTTTACATTTGCCAAAAATTTATTTAGAAGATTGATTCGAATTTCATTATATTTATAGACTGACTTAAGGAAGAAACAGATTTCCAATTCTGTATTCCCATTTATTAAAATTCTGTTTTTATTTTCTCAGTAATATTTTTCTTCATTTCCTCATAGATACTCCATATTTAAAAAATACTATTCAACATTTCTATTTAATAATTGTGTTTGTTTTGAAATATAGTATAAGGCAACTAAACATGCTCAAGAAGACCCTTTGCTGGCCACAGTGCTCAGTCATCTCCAGGCAGTGCAGGAAAACTCTTCTCTATGGAATTCCAGCACTCAGGAACCTTTTCCCACCTCCTGGGATTCCACAGTCTCTCTTGTATGTTGTACCATCTTTTTGCTCTTTAGTACTGCAAAGTTGACCTCTATTTCATAAACTTCTGAGCAGGTATAGCAAGAGCTAGAAGGAGACATCTGTCCTTATCAAATGATGATGTAAAAAACTGCAGCTACTGGAGGGTAATTTTTGTGTTCCTGACACAGCAGCATATTTTGCATGAGTTTTCTTTGCATTAGTCCTGAGTGCAATAAACTATGATCACTGTCTTTTGTAGAGAAAAGAACTGAGGTTTATGGGGTTGACGCCACTGGTATAAGGCAGTCTAAGCAAAGAGCCCATACACACAAAACTACACATTTTTGCCCCGTTCAGAGTAAATAATTTCAAGACTAATGTGGATTTTTCCTGCACCATTCCCTTCCAGCAGGGTTGGAAGACAAATCTACCTTAATGGATGTCCTCGTCCAATACTTCTTCAATACTTTTCCTTTCTGTACCTCTAAGGGCTCTGATTTCTCTCTAAACGTGTAGATGAGAAGCCTATGTAACTAAAGATTAAGATGACACAGATGGTAACATCTCCCTGGAGTCACAGAGGTCTCTAACCACCTTCTTTATTACTAATTCTTAGATGACTTTCTAACGTATTTTTTCCTAGGTTGCACCTACATTGATTGTAGGTTGCGATGTAGGTTGCAATGTAGGTTGCACCTACATTGATGCAGGACTCTCTGCATATAACCATTCTGCTATACTGCCTTTTGATGATGAGGTTTTTTTTTCTCTCCCAGTGTTTATGCCTTTATTTCTTTTTCTTGCCTGATAGCATTGGCTGTATCTCCCAAATAATATCAAATAATAATGCTGATAGCTGTCATTCTTTATTACTCTTAGCGCTCTCTCTCTCTCTATATATACACACACACACACACACACACATATATATATATTCAATGTGTTATATGTGATGGTCATTAATAGGTTAAGCATTTTTTACAAGTTTCCAAAATGTCTTTCTAACTTAATTCTTTTAATAAAAATAATTTTTAAATTTTATTAGATGCCTTTTGGCAATTGAGAATTTTTTTTGCTCTGTTCTATTAACATAGTGAAATACATTAATAGATTACCTAATATTGAATCACCTTTGTTCTTTTAAGAAGAAGTTTCCTTGGCCATGGTAGCACTTTGTATTATAAGACTGATTTGTTGCTCATATTTTAACACTTGAGAATTAAAATCTATACTCCTAAGTAAGAGAGTCTGTGGTTTTCTTTTTAACTTTTGTCTCTGGTTTTAATATCAATACTTTGACAACTTTCTTAAATAAATTATGAAGCACTTAACTTAGGGCTCTCCTGCTTATTGAAGTTTTGAATAGCTTGCCCGTGTTTGAAAATTGAAAAACATTTTAGAAGACAGTCTTCTACAGGTTTTTGTGTTTATTCTTCATAATTATTTTTTTAAACACTGGGTATATTTAAGATCTATTAATTCTTTGCTTTCATGGATTAGAGTTTGTAGTGATTCCATTACCTTTATTTTCTAAATTTTCATTAGTTACAGATTTTTGGGCCCTTTTGATCAGTTATTTCTCCTCCAATTTAGAAGGCATAGATGGAGCTTTGCTAGGATATATACTATTTAATATCTATATTAATATTAATGTAGATATTAATTTTCTTAGCAAGAGGTACCTACCATCAGACAGAACAATTTCTAGCAGAAATTCCTCAAGATTTATGACATGCATCTTTAAACTCTGACAGTGCTTTGATCATTTTATTGAGCCCTGGGAAAAAGGGTCAGAGACGACACAGCAATCCCCATGGTTTCCAGGACTCTGCTGTAGCTTTAAACTCTGCCCAGTGTTGATTTGACTTCCTAACTAGATTGCTCATTCTTCAGTTCTGAATCCAACACTCGCTTCCTCAAGGAGACATTTCCTGTTACATCCTCGGAGGTTTTGTTTCTTCCAATATGCCCTTCCTGGTATCCTGGACATCTTTTAAAATAATCTTCCTTCCCCTCTAGAGTGTAAGTTCCATGAGATCCAGCACTAAGTCTGCCTTGGTTGCTATCGTGTCTCCAGGGCACTGCCTGGCACCTGGTCTTTAGTAGGCTGTCCATACATTTTTGTCCTATGATTTCTAGAGGCAGGGATTCTTACCATCCTTTGTCTCATTTCGCTGGATGCAGAGCAGATGCCCAATAAATACCACATTTCAGAAAAATACATGGGATTGATTAGTTTTTCATTTTTCAGTGACTCTAACTCTTTAGAAACTGAGTTTTTCTCTCCTCTACTTTATGACTTAACAGCTGAAAGTGATCCACAGAGATTATTGGGCCTCAGCCTCTGACAGTAACATGTTGATGTTAATTCAGACACATAAATATCTAATTTTCAAAAAAAAATTCCAGGAAAATTGATTTTTTCTTAGCATTTTTTGAGTTCTCCTTAATTATCTCAAATATCTCTAAGAAAAAAAAGAGTTCTTCCTTATGTCTAAGCTTATTCCTGCATGTTGCAATGTTAAGACACTGGTCTTTGTTTTCTCCCCGGGTATTTGTAGCTATTCCTGCTGTAATTACATCTTGGCCAAAGTTTTACTTGTCTGACAGTGAGAGAGACAGAAAGACAGACAGCATGTTCACCTTTAAACTCAAGGGAATCCCTCTTTTCCCTCGGAAGGTTAGGGGCAGATCCAGCAAACAGAATTCTTAGCAAAGGCAAGGAATCACACACAGAAACTGCATCACAAAATTGTCTCCTGAAGTCATATCAGCCTTCCTTCAGAACCTGCAAAGGCCAAGCAGACAATTGCCTACGTGGCTTGGAAAATTTCTGACAGACTTTCTTTCCTCCAGTTATTTTTTCTTCACAGTTTAAATTCAGGTCTCACCATTTTATCTAAGGCACTGATTTATAGCTCCGAAGACTTCTGTGGTAGCATCCCCACGTCAACTGTCATGACACAGTGAGCCACGGTTAATCTCTAATGTCTGCTTGCATTAGCAAAGTTCTGAGTGCATGATACTTAAGACTGGTAAGTTTGGAAGGAGACCAGGCATTCGAAAATATAGGTACTTAGTAGACTCTATTCTCAGGTAGCACAGGGTGTCTTCTTCAGGGGAATATGTGTTATCATGAAGTATAAGGAAGTCAATTTCTTAGAAATAGAACAGAGGTCCATGCAGGATGAGAGAATGCTCAAAGTTGAGACAGAGGGGCCTGGATGAGTCTGAATCTGTGATTGACAGTTGCAAAGAGGAATTCCTCTTACTTGGAAGGATGAGCCCCTTATATTGGGATTCCTGCCCAACTCTGTATTAAGACGGTTCACAGGTTCATGGCTTACCAGTCCCTGGGGGTCTGGTGACCACCCGAAGATGGTTAAGATGGTTCTGTCCTAAAGAGCCCTGCACTGGCTTTGAAAAACAGTAAGATGCTCTCTGAGATACCTTCTGATACAATTATTCTAGAATGACAATGACCAGGGTGGCCCATACTAGTTGCTCTAAATGGATATAAGAAAACATCCATTTCTCTATCAGTCACCAAAACACAGGCTTTTAGTGGAATCCTTTAGAATATGTGTTGGCCATCCTTTAATTGCCCATCAAAGTATCCATTTCCCTCACGTTCTTTCCCAATATCCCATCTTTTCCACTAGGGTTCTTATGGTTCTAATGAAGATAAATCCATCCTCAGCTTTAGGCATAGAACAAAGGACCCCAGCTAAGACAACCAGGATACTCCATTGTCCCACACAGAGTGATTGTTTTAATGATTGGAACTCACCTTGGCTCATCCAATCAGGGGATGTATGGGAAAAGAAAGATGTCCAGGGAATTGTAGGCAGTCAAGTTCATCTGTGAACATGAGATGAGACCAATCTATAAAAGGCAGAGACGAGACCTCAGTGATGTGTTTGAGCCTCTAGATTAAGCCTGAATTGAGTTCTGCCTAATCTCCAGACATTAATTAACTGATAAATTCTCTTCCCTGTGCAAGCCAGGTTGAGTTGGGTCTCTCTTCTTTGCAACCACATGTGCTCTAACTGATGAGCTTCTCTCTGATGCCATGGCTCCCGTGCAAAGTCATTACATGCTTTCTTGGACATTTATTTCAAGATTTGACAAGGGGCTTCTCCTCTCCTTGCGAGAAACACAAGTAGATAGATGTCTGGTTTGAGTGCTCCCTGGCGGAGGCAGGAACCCCACCTCACACCGGAGATTTCTCCTTTCGGTGGGCAGGGAGGCTGAAGATGGAAGCCCCAGCACTGGGACACCAACATCATGCCCCTCCCTCCCCCTCATCTGGCCACCAGCAACCCTGTCATTTCCCTGCCACTGGGCTGGCTCAGACAAAGCTGTCGTTGAAGAGATTACAGACAGATGCTCTGGCAGGATTCAAAGACCCCGTGGAAGGAAAGCAGTCAGGTTTTCTCTTAAGCGACAGCCATCATTTTCAGCAGGCAGGATAATTGCAGGTTTGCCCTTCCCCAGTGCAAGCTATCTGAAGGTAAAACAATGGTGAGCAGCATGCGCTTGCCTCAAGGACGGAGGGGAGAGGAGAGAAGGCAACAGAAGGACTCCATCTCCTTTAATTTATTTTAATAAAGCATGGGTTTTCCAAAAGGCCAAAGGGCCTCATTTGCCACAGCATGGTTGGGATCCGCCGACAGCTTCCCCAAACCGTCTCTTTCCCCATAATTCAATCAGAGCTGCAGATGGAAGCACTCAGCTGGCCTCTCCATGTTCTTGGCCCTTCCTGAATCCCTCCTCTCCTCCTCTCACGGCCTCCACCAGAGAGGAAGGCTCACGCCTGCCAACAATCATGCCTCCTCATCCTTTTCTTCCTCCACATCCCTGAGCTCCCATGAGGGCCCCACCCAGGGCCTTCCCTGGCCATCGGTCCTCAGTCTTCCCAGCCACAAACAAGGAGCAGGTGCATATCCTAGGGGGGAACAGGCAGGAGGGTCGCCAGGCAATGGAGCAAGACCCCAGGTCCTGCTACTGGAGACAGGATAAATACCTGGAAGATGAGAGATCTGCAGAACTTGGATTCTCAGCCCAAAGACCACCATGCATGTCCTGGGGAGAGCTCTGAGTCACAGAGGATCAGCGGGCCTGTGCAACCTCAGGACACCGCTAGAGTGGAAAGCTTCCCCAGTGGGCTCTCCTCTCACTGAAACTGTCTGGAAGGAGCAAGGAATCAGAGTTGAAGCTTCAGCAGGAGGGAAGCAGGGACAGGGCTGCTGCCTTTGTTCTCTATTAATGAGGAAGTGAAGGCAAAGGACTCTGCCTCCAGTGACAACAGAGATTTCTTTAATCAGGACGTCATTTTCTACAGCCCCAGGTAAAAAAAGTAACCCATCCGTTGGCTGTAAATGAACCAAAATCCCCTCCCCAAGGTGTCCCATTTTGTCTGACTTCTTGCTACTTCTGCTCTTTAGGAAAGGTCGATAAGGTGGCATTCGTGTTTCTGGGCTTTGAAATTTGGAGGCAATCTGTGATGAAAGATGAAGAAAGGAAATAGTCTTTAAGAAAATTCCAGATGTCTGGAGCAATGGCTGAGACTAGGGGGTGGGGATGGTCAGTACTGGAGTGGTAAACGGTTTCAGAGCTCAGAAGTGGGAGTTTTATTACTGGCTGGAAAGGCTGGCGGTGGTAGTCAGTTTGAGATTGTTCTGTATTTTTTTTCCACTGTCACCCCCAAGAGCGTATCATCCTCAAAATTAATTCAGTGAAACTGCTCACTCCCTCCTGCACTCATACCTCCCAGGCTGCTACATCTGCCTCTCTCTGTCCAGGGACCCTGGACCCCTCCACTGGCCTCACTAAAATGTCTAGCTCTGAGCATCTCAGACACCAGCTTGTGTCCCATTGCCCTCCATATGGGCAGGATGTGCCACCACAAGCCATCTAAAATGAACACATTCTGAAGAATCAAAAGAAGAGTCCAAGTCGGGGTCACCCCATAGCCTAGTTTTTAAAGGCATCTTGCTGTGAAGAGGTCATATCCTGGTGTAATGCTGGATAGTTCTTTTCTGAGACCAGTCAAGACACATAGTGGATCATAGCAATGAGGCTGCACAGAGAAGCTTCCTGGGAGCTAGAGACTTCAGACACTCTCCATTCATCTAGCCCAAGCATTTCTTTCTTTGTGCTTAAGCACACTTGTACTACAGAGCAAATTGGGTCCATATGCACCATTTCTTGTAAACCCCAAGTAACCACATGCTGTTTTCTGGACCAGTTTAATTGCCCATGAAACCCTAGAGTTGTCTGTGGCATGGAAGGCACCCAAACAATCCTGTCACCATCACTGTCACAGACCACACCCTTGGCACGTGGGTGGGCAGGCATCGCTGCTGACATGTGTGGCTTGCAGACTTTGGGTCCAAAACAGAAGGGCCATCACAGGCAGCTCTTATCTCTTTCTATTTCTTAAGGCAATGCTGCTGTAAATGCCTGGATTGGGAGTGTGAAGACCTGATATAGCCCCCGTTGTGAGATCTAAGGCAAGATCTTCACCTTCTGAACCTCAGCTCCTTCCTACTTCACATAGGTCTCATGATACCTGCTTCATTACCTCGACAGTTCATTGAGAAGAGGATTGTGAAAGACAGAAGATGCACTTCTATCAGTGCCTGCGAAGGTGAAAGCCCAGGTGGTAACCAACTGCCCTCTCTCCCTAAGACCTCTAGTCAACAGAGCAATATTGTCATTTGACATCAACACCATCAACAGCAGCAGCATTCACTCACTGCTTTAAAGCCACACACTGCTTTCACCTGGATTATCTCAAATATTCCTTACGACACCCAAGGGAAGACAGTGGGTGTGTTTCTGCCTTCCATTGAGAGGACCCCACGGTTCACGGAAACCCAGTGAAGTGCTTAAGACACTATGGCCCATGGAGTGTCAGGGCTACACCCAAAGCCAGCCATGCACTCCTGACCTGTCTTCTTCACCACTGCATTTCCTCTGCTGGTTCACACAGCCCTGGTACCACCTCAGAGACAGCAGGTGCTGAGATGGTGCTGGAGATGGCACACCTGCCCTATCAGCTCAGTTTCCCACCCTCTCTCATGGCTGCAGACCATACTATTGCCCAGGACCTCTGTTCTCATTGTGTCTGGGAAGGAATGAGCCATCTACCCAAAGTTTTGAGATTGTCTAAGTCTGTTTTCTGTTGCTTATAACAGAACACCTGAAACCAGGTAATTTATAAAGAAAAGAAATTTACCTCTTACAGTTGTAGAGGCTGAGAAGTCCAAGGTCTAGGGGCTGCCTCTGGTGAGGGCCTTCTTGCTGGTGGGGACTCTCTGCAGAGTCTTGAGGTGGTGCAGGGCATCACACTGCAAGGGGGCTGAGTGTGTTAGCTCAGCTCTCTCCTTCTCTCCTTATAAAACCACCAGTCCCACTCTCGTGATAACCCATTAATTGATTAATATATGAATGGATTAATTCATTTATGAAGGCAGAGCCCTCATGACCCAATAACCTCCTCAAGGCTCCACTCAATACTATCACATTGGGGATATTTCAGCAGGAGTTTTGGAGAGGACAAATATTCATATCATTGCAAAGATTAGTGCAAAACTTGGCTTTAATGGAATTCAGCATAGGCAACCCCCAGGCCAGCCCTCGGGCCATGGACAGAGGCTTCCAGCTGGTCCACAGAGATCAGCAGTGTTGTGATCCAGGTCTTCTATTTTAAGGGACATGTATAAGACAGATGCAACCTGCTAGCTATGGAGACACAGAATTCAAGCCGGGCATGATGGCTTATGCCTGTAATCCCAGCACTTTGGGAGGCCGAGGCAGGCAGATCACGAGGTCAAGAGATCAAGACCATCCTGGCCAACATGGTGAAACCCCATCTCTACTAAAAATACAAAAATTAGCTGGGTAGCGGCGCGCGCCTGTAGTCCCAGCTACAGGAGGCTGAGGCAGGAGAATCGCTTGAACCCAGGAGGCAGAGGTTGCATTGAGCTGAGATCGTGCCACTGAGATCGTGCCACTGCACTCCAGCCTGGAGACAGATCAAGACTGTCAAAAAAAAAAAGAAAGAAAGAAAGAAAGAAAGAAAGAAAGAAAGAAAGAAAGAAAGAAAGAAAGAAAGAAAGAAAAGAAACACAGATTTCAGCAAAAATATGTGGGTTCAACCAGATAGACAGGGGATAGGAGAATCAGTTCTGGCTTCATTCAGGGCTGAAATTATGTTGCCAGTTCTGACTCCCTTATCAAGTCCCTCATTGTCACAATATGCTTGGAGTTGCCTCCACCTCTGCAGGGCCTGGTTCACTTCTCATAGGAAGGGCACCTGTTCAGAAGCCCAGACACAAATATCACTGGTCCCATTGAGTCAAGTAACCATGACATGGAAGTAATCGCTCTGCCTTGGAGAGAATAGACCAGGTGACTGGCTGCAGCCTGTGCTTCATCTATGGGGTGGGGTCAGGCTGAGGGAGAAGGACAAATCCATTGAAACCACATGGACAAACTGAGAGCAAAAGATGGGGAGTTCTTCAAGGGAAACTAAGATGGGCTTGCTAACAGACAAGAAAATGCAGCCCAGGTATCCCAAAACCCCAATGTCCACTGAAGGCACAAGGAAACTCTCATTCTCTCTCTCAAGCACAAATATGAAAACGTTTTTTCTTTAGAAGGCCAGAGGGCAGGCCGGGTGAGGTGACTCACACCTGTAATCCCAGCACTTTGGGAGGCCGAGGCGGGCAGATCACTTGAGGTCAGGAGTTCGAGACCAGCCTGGTGAACATGGTGAAACCCCATCTCTACTAAAAATACAAAAATTAGCCAGGCATGGTAGCATGTGCCTGTAGTCCCAGCTACTCAGGAGGCTGAGGCACAAGAATTGTTTGAACCCAGGAGGTGGAGGTTGCAATGAGTGGAGATCACACCACCACACTGCAGCCTGGGTGACAGTGATACTCTGTCTCAAAAAAAAAAAAGAAGACCAGAGAGTAAACATTAGAGGCTTTGCGGGCCATAAGGTCTCTGTTGCAACTGCTCGAGTCTGACATTACAGTGTAAAATCAACCAGACAACACGTAAACAAATGAGTGTGGCTGTCTTTCAACAAAACCTTATTTTAGGGACACTGAAATTTGAATTATATATCATTTTCACCTGTTAGAAAATATTACTCTTTTTTTCAACCATTTAAAAATGTATTAGGTTGGTGAAAAAGTAATTGCAGTTTTTGCACGGAAAGTAAAAGATTGGCAATTACTTTTGCACCATCCTAATAGAAAACATCCTCAGCACACAGGCCACACAGGCAGGCTGGGTTTGGCTCACAGGCAGTGATTTGCTGATCCTTGTTCCTGAACGAGGATTCTCAGGAGATGGGAGGCAAGGATTAGGGCTTCTCTCACTGTCAAAAGGGCACACAGTCCAAGCGGAATTGTGCATCTAGGGAACACGGATAAGAAAGAGCTTGAAGGGCCGAGTGTGGTGGCTCACGGCTGTAATCCCAGCACTTTGGGAGGCCAAGGCGGGGGGGTCACTTGAGGTCAGGAGTTTGAGACCAGTCTGGCCAACATGATGAAATTCCATCTCTACTGAAAATACTAAAATTAGCCAGGCAATGTGATGCACGCCTATAATCCCAGCTACTCGGGAGGCTGAGGCAGGAGAATCACTGGAACCAGGGAGGTGGAGGTTGCAGTGACCTGAGATCATGCCACTGCACTCCAGCCTGGGCAACAGAGCAAGACTTCATCTCAAAATAATAATAATAATAATAATAATAATAATAATAAATTGTAAAAAGGCTTGAAGAGATCATCGGAACAAAGTGAAATTCTTAGTTTGGTTAGCAATTTACCTATGTCCTCTTCTGTACTAATTTACAGACAGAAGTCTATTAATCATTCTGGATGCAGAAAGGAAACCGCATTCTCAGCATAAACATAAATTATCAGGCTAAAACTCAAATTCCTTCAGAGGGATGGGGCACATTGAAAGTTTCAAATAGCTCAAATAGAACAAATGGATAAGAAGAGATAATGCATCTTTTGAAATACAAACCTGAAAAGATGTTATGCTCAATTACACTGACAAAAGATTTGGGATCCAGCAATATCCTCTGTGGAATTCTGCAGCTAAACAGGAATGCTAAATCACAAACTCCAACTTAAGCAAGAATAATATAGCCTAAGCCACATTACACGCACATCCGTTGGGAGGTTGAATCTGCTCTGATGTTTACAAAGTGCCTCTCTTCGTCCCTATAAGAAAGTGGGCTTGCCTGCTAAGACCCATGCATCACCAAGCAGCCAGGCTTCCAAATTGCCCATCCAGGTGTCTTGGAAAGAAAGCAAGGTTAACAGAGGTCAAGAGAGTTCATGATGAGGCCTGGAGTGTGAAGGGGCGGGATCTGGACCCTTTGGAGGGAGGAGCCTCCATTCTAAGAAGCCAATGACAGGGAAAGAAGACACAGGGGAAGATGAAGACAAAAGGGAGTTTGAGTGTGGTTGGGGGTCCACAGTGTCACTCAGGCACAGGCAAGGAGAACCATGACACTGAACTCAGGCCACTCCAGCCCCAGCATGGCCCCAGCTCCTCGAGCTGGTACAGATTGTCCCGTCCCTTGGAAGTCTCCAGTTGGCCTTCCTCAGCCAGTCTCGACTTCCCAAAGGGGAAGGCTTTGTCTCATCTGCTTCATTGCATCCCATAGCACAGCTGGCACACAGTAGGTACCCAAGAGGTGATGTCCTAAGAAGGGCATGTGTGTTGGGACATCAGAGGAACAGAAAAGAGATGCCAGGACCTGCAAAACAAGAGCTACCACTGTCACATTTTCCAGAAGGCAGGCTGAGATTCTACATGAATTACCAGTTAGTGTCACTACATGTGTTGAAGGGCTGACTCTTGGAGTTTGTACCCTGGGTGTCCTGGGAGGGAGACAGATGGGTTAAAAGAAAAGAAGAGAAAAAAGGGATTCTGAAGAAATGGAGGGGTGGTTCTTCTCTGTGCAGCTTCAAAGTACAAATCCAGGCCCTACAGATGTGTGCTGGAGGAAGACAGTTTGAGCTGCACATACGGTAAGGAGTAACAAGCTCGGCAATGCCAGCAGCTGCCTTATGGAGGATGGAGCTTCCCGCCACTGGAGCTGGTTGTGCAGTGGTAGGAAAATCAGCCCCAAGAGTGAGTGCAACCTGCAAGTAGGTAAAAGTAAGGACATAAGTTGTGTGACCACATCTTGTGATTTCTGGTGTGTCCAGCTCACCATAAGACCTGAACTGAGAAACAGACCCAGGAGGTAGAGAGAGCTGTGTTTAGTAGTTACTGCTGCTTACGCTGGACTGGAGTACAAAGCTTGACCACCTACCAATATTGGGCTTCCCAATTCTCCCCCAGCTCCATGCCTAGAGTGCGGTCCCTCATGTCAGGAATCTGGGTGTCCAGAGCAGATGTCTACACAGCCAGGGGCAGAGCATGGTGTGCTGTCTGATACTCCATGGAGCACAGATCTAGGAACTCCAGATGTGGGTCCCCCCTGCTTCAGGAGGCAGGCTGGGCCATGCCTGGTGTGCCTTCAAGAGGCTGCAGGAGAGGAGAGGTATCCAGGCTTCAGGGAGTCCCTCCCCACCCCATAAGAGAGACTAACGCGGTCAAAGAAAGGATGGAAGCCACCTTCCCCACACCAAGCACTAGAATCTCCCAGAAAAGGAAGGGACATTTGCCCTCCTTCCAACAAGAGCTTTGCAGGGATGAATGGAATCCAGACCCATTCCTCAGGGGAGGCCATGGTCCTTGAAGTTTCCCTAGAAGGCACCGAGGACACATGACAAGCAGCTCTTTAGCCATCTGCTGGGGAAATACCAGAGTAAATTAAAACAAGAGTGGATTTGTGACTTCTGTCTTTTCCAAAAAGATAGTGTTGGCAGGTTTATGAGAAAACCATTCCCAAACACCTTGAATTTATATGGCACGCTTATTTCAAAAGCTCTTCCACATCTGTTAGCTCTTTGAAGCCCCTGGAGGCAGGTAGGGCAGGAAGGAGAGCTGGGTGGAGGAACAGAATCACAGAGGGGCTGGGCACCTTGCCAAAGAACTCTCGGCTCCCTGGGGAGAGGTGGGGGTGGCACCCTGCACCCTGACCCCTCATACATGTTCAGGGGCTGCTCCTTCTTGCCTGGAGAGCTCTGGCCAAGGGCATTATGTAATAAGGCTGGAAGCAAAGTGACCACTTCAGAGCAGGGCAGTCAAGTACAAGGAGGGCCTGGGAGCACCCCTTTGTCATACACAAACACAGCCCTGCACCCATGTGCCCTGCAAATTAGCCAAGGTTTATAGGTAAAGGAATAATGGCTCCTCAAACAGAAACAAACAGAGGCTGATTGACAAGGAGGCCCCTCATAATCAGTGCTGCAGTAAACTCTACTAATTATGGTGTCAATTGGTAACATTATAAAGGTTGAAGCTACATAATGAAAAAAGAGCATACACACAGGCAGAGTGAGTTCAGCAGATGTAATTACAGGGTGACATTATTGGCAAATAGTATTTTATGAGGTATTAGCAGGAATGTGGCATGAACACATTCCAAAACTTAACAGGCTCCTCAGAAGTGGAGGAACCCAGAACTGGCCAGAGACCCAGCCCCCAAAACTATAGTTTGTCCAGCTGAGCATTTTAGGGGAGCCCCTGAGGTCTTCTTGCCATCTTCAAAAGGAGAAGACGTTTACAGGTGAATCCCTATCCTATCCTTGACGTCTAATTCCTTACATGCTACATCATATCCCTGTTCCTTGATGGTCCTGAGCTCTTTCATCCTCATATCATAAGATCTTGGACTATTCAAGCCAGAGGGCACCATAGATGTCATTTACCTTGACAGTTACTCTACGGTGAGCATGGGGGAGGAACAGAAGCCTACCTGTTCATTCTAACAATATTTACTGGTGTCCAATAGTATTCATGGAGTTCTGTGCCAGGCTCCTGTTCTAGATGTGCAGGCTATGGCCCTTGCTGTCACGGTGTTCACATTCTGTGGGAGATTGAAGGAAAACACACAAGATGCTATCAGGTGCTATGAAGAAAACTGAATAGAGTGATGTGATACAGGTGGCTAGAAAAGGATGGGCAGATTGAATGGGAGGTCCAGGAGACTGCTTTCTGAGCTGAGACCTACAGGAGGAGAGGAAACATGCCTTTTGAAGGACGCCCAGCTCCCAAGCAGCAGAGCAAGGGCAGAACACAGGTGTCCTCACATGCAGCCCAGGGTTTTTCTATTGAATCAAGCATCCCCAACCACTACTTGAGCCGGAAGAGAAGAGAAATTACCAACTCTGAGGATATGGGGGCGGCCATTGCATTGCGAAGGCTAAAGGAACATTAAAGATCAGGTGGTTCAAAATCCCTAATATGCAAAAGAATCACCTGTGTTATGTGTCATGAAGGAGCTGCCTCCCAGGTCTGGTTGTCTGTTTCTATATAGCATACCATCACAAGCTTATATCACCTTTCCCATTTCTATGAAGTGCTAGACAGTTCTCGTTCATGGTCGCCTGTGTGGACTACAGTCAGATGGTGGCTGGGGCTGGAGCCATCCCAGGTTTCTTCACACATGTGACTTGTGTCTGGGCTGGAATGACTGGAGGAGCTAGGAACTGGTCAGGCTTCTTTGCCTATGGCCTCTTCCTTCACAACTAGGTTGGGCTTCCTCACATCATGGCAGTCTCAGACCATGAAAACTTGAAAACTTCATTCATGGAGGCTGCCTCCACCCAGAAAAGCATCATGAAAAGCCCAGGCAAAAGCCACAGGGTTTCCCAGGACTTAGCAATGGAAGGCTTAGGACATTCTTTCTTATTTTTTATAAGTTTATTTATTTTTTAAATTGACAAACAACATTTTTACATAGTTACTGCATACAACATATTGCTTTAAAATATGCATATATTGTGATATGGCTAAATCAAGCTAGTTAACATATGCATCACCTCACATAGTCATTTTTTTTTGTCTTGGGAACACTTCAAATCTACTCTCTTAGAAATTCTCAGGAATACAATACGTTGTTATTAACAATATCCAGTAAATCTCTTGAACTTACTTATCTTATCTAATTGAAATTTTATACTCTTTAACCAATATCACCTCATTTCTTCCCCTGCACAATCCCTTGGCAAGCACCAACCTACTCTCTGCCTCTGAGTTTGACTTTTCTAGATTCCACATAGAAGGGAGATCATGAAGTATCTGTCTTTCTGTGCTTGGCTCGTTTCACTTAACATAATCTCCTCCAGGTTCATCCATGTTGTTACAAATGGCAGGATGACAGGACTTCCTTCTTTTTTAAGGCTGAGTAATATTCCATTGTATATATGTTCCACATTTTTTAAATCCATTCATTTATTGATGGACACTTAGGTTGATCCCCTCTCTTGTCTATTGTGAATATTCCTATAATGAACATGGGAATGCAGATATCTCTTCAGCATATTTATTTCATCTCCTTTAGCTAGATATTCAGTAGTTGGGTTGCCCAATCATTTAGTAGGCCTACTTTTAATTTTTTGAGGAACATTCACACTGTTTTCCATAATGGCTGTAGAATTTACATTCCTACCAACAGTGTACAAAGATTCCCTTTATTCCACATCTCCAACATAGTTATTGTTTGTCTTTTTGATAATAGCCATCCTAACAGGTATGAGGTGATATCTCTTCATGGTTTCAATTTGCATTTCTTTGATGATTAGTGATTTTTGAGCATTTTTTAATATGCCTATTGGCTGTTTATATGTCTTCTTCTGACAAATGTCAATTCAGGTTCTTTGCCTATTTTTTAATCGGATTATTTGTTTTATACTATCGAGTTGTTTGGGTTTTTCATATATTTTGGATATTAACCCAGCATCAGTTGTATGGCTTGCAAATATATTGTCCAATTCTGTAGGTAGTTTCTTCATTCTATTGATTGTTTCCTTGGCCATGCAGAAACTTTTTAGTTTGTTGTAATCCCATTTGTCTATTTTTGGTTTTGTTGTCCAGAATATCCTTTCTGCCACAATGTATTGATCCAGCAAATAAGTAAGTCCATCCCAGATTCAGAGGAAGGGAAATTAGACTCCACCATTGAGTGGGAAGAGTAGCAAACAATTTGCAGCCATCTTTAATCTACCACACTCCTCTAGTGTAGAAACATTGCCTCTACCAAAGGCCTGCTTAGTCTCTTGACAACCTAATAAACATATGCCATTCACATTCAGATTGTCTTTCTTTTCCTCAAAACAATCAAAGAATTAGCCCATGTTTATTGGGGGCTTATCGTGTAAAAATACTTCATGCTTTGTCCACCATATACCATATACCATACACAACACACAGTGTGCCGAGCCTTCCCTCTAGGAGTGTGCATTCAAGATAAGGTGTCACATTATTCCATTCGTAACAGCTTAATTAACTGTTAGAGTGAGATTTGACATGCAGCCTCGGTACATAAAACAGGCCAAGGTAGGACAATTTGGGCTACAGTGGGAGCTCCAGAATGCCTCTGCTGAATCCCAGCTCAGAGTCACAGTGTGCATGACATCACAGTGGATGAAGAAAGAAAATAAAGGGCAATGAAATATTTCTTCTCCCTAGAAGCAGCTTTCTTGATAAAAATATATGAACCTTGGCTGGGTGTGGTGGCTCACACCTGTAATACCAGCATTTTGGGAGGTTGAGGTGGGTGGGTCACTTAAAGTTAGGAGTTGAGAACAGCCTGGCCAACATGGTGAAAGCCCATTTCTACTTAAAATACAAAAAATTAACCAGGCATGGTGGTGCACACCTGTAGTCCCAGCTACTTGGGAGGCTGAAGCAGGAGAATCGCTTGAACCCCGGAAGGTGGAGGCTGCAGTGAGCTGAGATCGCATTACTGGACTCCAGCCTGGGTGACAGAGTGAGGCTCCATCTCAAAAAGCAAACAAACAGACAAACAAACAAAATATATATATATGAATCTGGCCTATGGGAGAGCTAGTAGAGTAATAAAAATTTTTAGCGTATTAATGAGTTTTTTATTAAAAATCTATGTCAATTTGACTTAGGCAAAAAAAAAAAAAAGTCCTAGGGGTTAGCTTGTTTCAGGTAGGGCTGAATCCAGGGGCTCACAAGATATCCTACGCTATCACAAGATATTAGTATGGGATATCACAAGATATCCTATACTAATTAACATGTAATATACTAATTAATACAGGATGAGTCTCCTCAGCTTTCACTTGTGCTGGCTTCACTCCCAGGGGCACTTTCTCTATGTCCTTGTGGGGACAGGATGGCCACCAGCAGTTCCAGGCTTACTTCTGCTGTTGTGCTCTTTCCCCAGATCATTTCCACCAAATTCCGCTCTAGTTGGCCTTACTTGAGCGCAATGCTCAGACCACATAATCAGAGTGGTCAGCAGATGTTCTACCCTGACTGGATGTCCAGGTAGTCAAATGTACCCTGGAGCTCCAGGTGAGCTGGTGAGGTCACTTGTATTGAGAATGAAGGACAACTGGGTCCCCAAATGGACTAGTTTCTCTTGCAAAAACAAACAAACAAAAAGGTAGCCTGGAAGCTGGGGAGGCAAAAACACCCACACAGAAAGGAAAGTACAGCAAAGAATTGAGAGACAGGGGGACAAGAGACCAGGTCTGGAAGAGGGGGGCAATGCCTGGTTTCCTCCCACAAGGTGAGAGGCGTGGCCAGCTGTCTAGGTCTTGCCTGCCAATCAATGAACTTCTCTTAAAAGTGGTCCTGGGGCCGAGCACAGTGGCTCATGCCTGTAATTCCAGTACTTTGGGAGACCAAGACGGGCGGATCACTTGAGCTCAGGAATTCGAGACCAGCCTAGCCAACATGATGAAACCCCATCCTTACAAAAAATACAAAAAAAAAAAAAAAAAAAAAAAGCCGGGTGTGGTGGCATGCACCTGTAGTCTCAGCTACTTGGGAGGCTGAGGTGGGAGGATCACTTTAGCCCAGGAGGCAGAGGTTGCAGTGAGCTGAGATCAAGTCACCACACTTCAGCCTAAGCTACAAAGTCAGACCCTGTCTCACCGAAAAAAAAGGGGGGGTCTCTGCATCCCTGGGAGGAGGCTCAAAGTCAGGGGTTAGCCCTTGTCCTGTACCCCGTCACCAGCTCTGCCTTCGGCGCTGGGGCTATCACCAGTTCTCCAGCACCAAGATGTCCTCTGAGCTTGGAGAGCACCCAGACATGTCCCAAAGAGCTTTTCAGTGGGTGCTTTGGCCTGAAAGAAAGCCAGGGAAAGAGAAACACAGCTGCCACGTGGCATTCTGAAACATTGCCATTAAGTTTAATGCCTTCCTAACAAAGAATATCACATTTATTATCACAAATAAATCCACGGATTTAACACCCATCAGGCTTTAGATTTTATTTTTCCATATAAAATAAATATGGCCAGAGTATAAGATTATGATGGCACCATTATTTTCTAAAACTATTTAATTTAAGCACAGCCTAACTGCCCCACGCTGGACACAGGAAGGGACCACCCCACTCCTGGAAGAACACTGGTCCCACTGACTGCAAAAGCCAACAAGGTAGGTTTCCCCATGCAACTGCTGGGTTTCATCACTGTTTAATGAATTGTTGCACTCTTTATAGGATAAACAATAAATTGCACATGATTTATCATATTACTCAATAAATCATGGGACAAATCATTAGGCAGAGTGATAAAATCAAGTGTTTTAGAAATAAGTTAATCTATGATGCCAATGTGTAAACTAAACAGTTGCTTAAAAACCCTATTTACTAATCATTTTTACATAAAGAAAGATTAATTATTATGTAGATTAAATGTGTATTTACTCCTATAAATATCAGACAGCCATGTGCCCCGCTGGCCTTTTCTTTTTAGCAAAGGTCCCCCAAAAGCATTCCTCTCGTAATAAAATTTCATTTGGAATTTGGCACGATGGGGAAGGGAGGGTGGAGAAGCCTGGGAAGGAGGAAGAAGTGGTTAATGAGAAGCATGTCAGCAGAGGGGTCTGGTGCAGAGGCTGTTCTCACCGTAAATTTTGAACTACACTAATTAACACTTACATTAGGGCTTGGAGACAGGTTCCAATGCTGCTTGCTTCTCCCATCTGCCCATGACCTAGCACTCTTTCTCACTTGTGACAACTATGTTTATAGCTTCTCTGCCCATCGAGCTGGCTGGCACATCGAATTACCCTCAAGAGTCCATGGGCATCACGTCACATTTGCGTGCCCAATATCATACGTGACGAGTCGTGCCACCGCCAGGGCCTTTAATGCACATCCCACAGACGGCCGGCCCCTGGAATGCATAGGCAGATATTAAGCTAAATCTTTTTGGAGTCAAGCTTGTTTCATGTCAGTTACACAAACATATTGGTTCCCTTAAAAGAACAAATGCTTTGTGAGTAAGGAAACGACTCCAGGATGGAAACTTGAGAAATCGTTCTCGGTGTCAATTCAGCCCTTCCTTCTGAAGGCCTTTTATCTTAGGGGGATGAGGGGAGAGACTGTTTGGCTTCTAGAATATGAATTTTGGACTAAATTTATTATAAACTGGATATTATTAAGCAATGTCAAGGGAGAGGTAGGGTGTGCCCCAGCTAGTGTAGCAGGGAAGATGATCAGAATATCAGAGAAGGTGTTTTTCTCTCTTGCCACTAAAATATTTTCATTTTGAAAATGCCTAATTGCATATGATTCCTCTGACTTTGAATTCCTCTAGCACAACAAATCGGACCCTGGAGCTGATCCAAACAATGCACAGGGAAGTAAAGGCACTTCGATGTGTTCTTACACGTTCTCTTTTGCATGAAGTCATGCTAGATTGCTTGAGAAAGTGCTAATCACCAAGGTTTGGGAACTCCCATTCTTGGTGCCCAGCAAAACAGTTGTTAAGAGGTTGAGTAAAGGATGGGAGAAGAGAGAGACTCCAAGGACTGCACTGTGTTATCATTTTTCTGACAAGCTCTAAAAAATGAAATGGATAAATTTTACTGACAACTTCAGCTTCAATGAACTACCTGGAAAATATTGCCTCCAAGGCAGAAATCCAAGACATGAGCTTTCACACGTGGTCTTTAGCCCTTCCCAAGAGGCAGAACATGAGGGGTTATGGGAGGAACAGACCAGGAGTTCCAGCTCCTTGTACATGGCCTTCCCCTGAGAAGCCACTAGCTGCAGAGTGGAGTGCAGCTCTCAGACATGGAGAAACTGAACCCAACTACCAAGATAAAACAAGAAAAAGGTGCAAAGCAGGTAGTATTTCTAATGCCCAGAAAAGAATACACCAAGTGACAGCCACACTGCGTCCTCTTTTCCCTTCTCCTTATCCAACCCACCTCAAAATCTACCCTGAGTCACATTTCAAATACCACCTGTATCAGTCAAGGGGAGGTTGAGTTTTTCTTCAGTAACATAAAAGATCAAAATCTCAGTAGCTTAAAGAGAAATTTTATTTCTTGCAGCTGCTGCATCACCATGGGCCCAGGGAACTGGCTAGGACAATTGTCCTCCCTGTGGTAGCCTAGCATTTGGTTTAATGTTATCTTCATAGCACTATGGAATTTCCTAGCAACTGAAGAAAAGAGCATTCAGAAGCAGGTGCTTCAGTGCTTTCACCAGAACGGACACACCATTTTATTTGCCAGAATGAACCATGTGGCCAAGCCTAACTTCAACAATGGTAAAATATAACTCTCCATTAACCAGAAGTAGAGAAGAACCAGATATTGAGAAATATTCATCAGATTGATCACACAGCCCACTTCCCAGAACCGCTTTCTCTGCAACCACATCATTCCCTGCAAAATCTGAAAAGCAAAGCTTTTTATTTGTAGGGCTCATTTCCCAATATTTTGCTGTTACAATGGGGACCGCTTTCATCCTTAAAACAGTGGTTTATATCTCTGTCAGGGACAGTGAGAAGCAAATGTGTGTAGTGCATTTTGCAAAGAAGCAATACAGTGGCCAAGAATGTGAATTCTGGAGCCAGACTGCCCACCCTTGAACCCCAGCTCTGCCACTTACTGCCTCTGTGATCTTGGGCAAGTTATTCACTTCTCTACACCTCAGTTTGCTAATCTGCTACATGGGACTAGTGATGGTGCCTAACTAATAGGGTTATTGTGAGGATTAATTATGCTAATACTCACGACAGTCTTATAGGGATGCCTGGCACTGAGTGAGGGCTATATACGCGTTTTCTGTGACTATAATGCTTCACTGTCAAGAAAGAGCACTCTAAAAAGTGCTCCACTGGCCTGATTGGTCATTATAACTAATCTGAGAGACCATCTCACTCCCTGCGTCCTTCATCCTCTCCCCCATCCCAGACAGAGGCCAGAAGGATGTTGTGCTTAAAGGCTGAGGAAGTCCTTTGGAAATGAAATTTGGGTGAGCGGTGGTGGTGGTGGATTATTTGCTCTGCAAGTGAAAATGGGAGGATTTTGAAAGAATGTGGCAGAAACAGTCATGCCTGCCAAAGAGTCCATATGTCCCCTACATTCCCTAGCCTTCTTGTAGTTAAAGGGGCCTTATGGCTAGCCATAGCCAGTGAGCTAGGGGCAGAAGTAACATAGCCACATTTTGGGCACAAGATCTGCTTGCTAATGCAAGGTCCTCCAGAATTCTGCTGTCCCATCACAATCACTGTTATGTCACCACATTGTGAAGGCAACACCTGGATTGCTGTATTACACTGGAGGATGCTCGTGGAATTGCATGTGTGAAAACTTTTGCTGAGTTAACCCTGGATATTTTACAGTGGTTCGCTGTGATGGCATATCCTAGCCTAACCTGACTAATACAAGGGGTTTGGCTCCTAAAAGTAACAGCAAAGAACAGAGAAGATGGTCAAGCTACAGTTTGGAGTGTCTGAACATTTCTTAAGACCAAGAGTAGTTCATGACAATCTTAAGGCATTTTGCATTGCTATGGTGTATATGCCTTCTATCTCTCCTTTTCTGTTTTTGTTTTACTGTGTTTATTGTTTATTTTGTAAGTTTTTGCACAGGAAGAGCAACTAAAGAAAAAGACTGCGCTCTATATTTAGGCTGACACCAGGACAATGATGAAGAAAGAGCTACAAGTCAAAGCCTGAGCTTTGCAGTAGAAAGTTAGAGCTAGACATAATTAAGATAACATCACAATACACCCTCTCTAGATATCTTAGAGGGGACCTTAAACTTTCCACAGGATATACAGCAAAAGATTAGTCAGTCTGATTCTTTCTTAAGAGGTAGGCTGAACTTAGCTCACAAAAGCCTAAGTTAGGATGAACAGTAATTAATATCATCTCACATATTCAGATTACAAGGAAACAAAAAGGATTCAGAGAGACTGAGTAACTTTCTGAAAATCGCCCAGAAAGAAATGTAGTGAATCCAGGACTAGAACTCAGATGTTTTACTCCTAAGGTAATATTTATATGTAGGCCAATCTCCATAGAGTCGAATTTGTCAGTAATCCCCATGTTGCTAAATCCAGCGGTCAATTCTCAGGCCTTGGTTGTGGACATACCTGCAGCATTTGAGGCAATTGACTATTTTCTCTTCTCTGGAGAACTCCTTTCAATTGGCTTTCAGAGCACAACACTCTTGGGTATACTCCTGCAACACTGGCTGCAACATTTTAGTCTCTTTTGCTTAATTTCCTTCTTGTTTTGTCAACCACCATGTTGGGGGTGCTTCAGAGTTCAGTTTTTGTTTTATGTTGGTGGTGGGGAGAAGGTCTCACTCTGTTGCCCAGGCTGGAGTGCAGTGGCACCATCATGGCTCACTGCAGCCTCGAACTGCTGGGCTCAAGCGCTCCTCCTACCTCCCAGCTTCCTGAGTAGCTGGGACTACAGGTGTGTGCCACCATGCCCAGTTGATTTTTGTGTTTTTTGTAGAGATAGACAGGATTTTGCCATGTTGCCCATGCTGGTCTCGAACTCCTGGGCTCAAGCGATTTGTCTGCCTTGGTCTCCCAAAGTGCTAGGATTATTGACGTGAGCCACCATGCCGGGCCCAGAGTTCAGTTTTTAGATGTATGTTCTAGATATTCATCTTCTTGATAACTTTGTCTAGTTTCATAGTTTTAAATGCCATCTGTATACTGATAAACCTAACAAATGTATAACTCTCGGCCTCTCCCTTGAACTTCAGAATTGCATCTCCAGCTGCTACCTGGCACGGCTACTTAGCTGCCTAATGGGCATCTCACAGATTTAACATGTCCAACGCTGGGCATCCAACCTTCCTCTCTTCTTCAACCTACTCCTGCACAGTTTTCTACATTTCAACCAACTGCAGTTCCAACCTTCCCATTGCTCAGCCCAAAACCCTGGAGTCCTCCCCAATGATTTTGTTTCTCTTTCATTCTGTATCCAGCCCATGAGCAAATCCTCTTGGTTCTTGGGGGGTTTTAAACAGTACAACTGCTGCCATCGTAGTCCAAGCCATCACCTTGACTCGCCTGCACTCTTGTGTTCGCCTCTTGGTTGGTCTCCTTGAGTCACCTTTTTCAAGCCTTTGCTGAAACATCACCTGCAATATGAAGCTTTCCTTGGCCACCAAATTTAAAACTGATCAACTCCCCTTTCTGTGACACTCCTTAGACCCTTTCCCCCGGCACCCAGAAGCTTCTCTCATGTTACATAATTTTCTTATTTATTTTATCTAGACTTCATCTCCCTCCTACCAGAAAGTGAGCTCCAGAGGAGCTGGGAGAATTTGTTGTGTCCTAAGGTGTAGAATCACGCATGGCACAATAACTTTTGTTCAACGAGTGAACATTGAGGACTCATGTGCTCCGCAGCCTGACCTGCCACCCTCTGCCCTCTCCTTCTAGTCATGATCTGGCTGTAGAATTCCTTCTCACCCTAGTTTTTCTCTCCACCCAGGTGCTTCAAGCTGGTGTCTTGAAGGACAGGCTTTGTCACTTCTCTGCCAGCTCCCCCACATCCTACTTCTTAAACATCCTTCCTGGCTTCTGCAGCAGCAGATCATAGAATCGTCTCTGCCCGTTCATCAGCCTCAAGGCCCTGATGTACTTTTCCATTCACTAAGTTTATGCTCTGCTTGGTTGGAACTGGGATTGGAAATTTTATGGTCCAGGAATCCCTTTTCCTTTGCTGTGACATTTTTTTCCCGACTGCTCCAACCCATATTGAACTGACTTCCCCCATACCTAAATTATTTTAGGGCATGGATAATAACAATAAGCATTTACATACATTTCTCCCTGGATTTTTGTAACAATATTAGAGAGATATTATTATTATTATTTTATCAACAAGAAAACTGAGGCCCAGAGAAGTTAACTAGTTAACCAAGTTACTGTGAGATAATAGAGTAACAATTCTAAAGCAGGTTGGTCTAAATTCAAACCTTGTGCCCTTGGCCGTTTCATACTTACGGTCAGAACCAAAGTTAAATTCTTAGTCACTTCTAATTATTTCCTGGAAGTGGGATTCAAGTTCCCTGAGGGCTCATATATAGGAATGGTCATACCCCTAATCTGTCTGTGACCTCTTTGGAGCCTGGTTTAGAGGAGTCTTTCTGGCAGATTCATCAGGTTCGGTGGCCTTTGGTGGGAAAGGAAGAAAATGGGACAACTTTATGAATCATTATACAAGAAAGAATGTCCCAATAGAAAACTGCCCTGCACGGAAACTAGAAAACCCTACTCCCTTTCCCTCCTGCTTCACTACTGCATCTTGGTGAAAACCACAATGGCACATGCATGCTTGTTACGACGGGAAAGAAAGAGATAGATAGGTGTGTTTTTTTTTATTTTCCAACCAAATGATTTTTCTGCTCCTTAAGTGATATTTTCAGAGACTATTGTTACTGAGGAAGCAGCCTCCTATAAATCTGGAAGCAGCTAATATAAATCTAACCCTCCGCCTACCTATGTATTCAGTCCAGGGAAGATACAAAGTCTCTTCCTTGTAGGGATTACGAAGAAGCAGGTACAAGTGACAAATCAAAGAGCAAGGTAAGTGACTATATTCATGCACTGTGCTTCTAGTTTGTAAGGCATGTTCTCATATATTTTATGGGCACTGTACTAATGAAGAGCTTTGAACAAGTTCATAGACTAAGTACGTAGATGATTCAGGGTTCAAACCCAGTTTTCAGACTCCAAGTCCAACGCTGTTTGCACCAATACACACTGGAAGGATCCATCCTGATGCCCACATAAGTAATACACTCAGACAATAGATGAGGTCTGCTCTTATCTCCTTATTAATTACCTTGTGAAGGTCAAAACTTAACTACTAGCTTCTTTGTGCTGTTATTTAGGGACTCCCCGGGGACTGCCACCTTGCCTTGAGTCTCCAACATGGCTGGCATCCCTGGACGGTAGAAATTACATCTTGCACATCATTTATTTCCAAAGGATGTCCAGCAATGCTCTGGAGGCACAGCAATGCTCAGAGGCCAGCAACAATCTCCCTTGGCCATGCAATATTCCCCAGCTGTTCTCATCCACACAGAACTGGCTCATCTTCAAATCCGGTATGCAGTAGGTGCTCAAAAAACACAAGATAGTTGAGGAAATATGGAGCAAATGCAATCGTGGGCTGCAGGATACCTATACCCACCCCCTTGACAATATCATTCCTTCTCTTGAATTTGGGACGTGGGTCAGTCCTGGGAACAAGAGATGGCTTGAGCATGTTTGGATCCATGTCTTCCAGCAGCCATGGGAATCAACTGCAGACCCTTTGAACATGACATGCCACTCAATTTTTTTGGTGTGATGGAAAATCCCACACCCCCATAATGGCCCTGTCTCCAACCCTTCCACCCTCACGTTGTCTCTCAATCCTTGATGTCAACTGCCAACCTCTCAGACCAAGGCTTGGGACTTTGCCATATGGGATGCCTTTGATTACAGTGGGGGTCACTATGAACGAGGATTGCAGAGTTGTTCAGAGGAGATTAAAAACCTGCCCCATCAGGCAGCCAGTGCATGCCCAAGCCAAGAAGAAAGCTAAGAGTCTCCACTCCCACTTTATGATCTAACCACTAGACTGAGCTCCTGTTACTTGACAAAAATGATTTGCTTTTAATTAAAATAGGAGCATAAGTTATTTTTATCCCTATATTATTGGGCGGTAAGTAAATTCACAGTAACTCACTGGATTTTTTAAAATCTATTTTAAATATAAACACACTGCCATATTTTCTGTGGGTTTGAAAGCTTATGTTAAGTTTGCAAATAAGTCAACTCCATAAAGATAACATCTTTCCCTAAAAAATGTGTTGCAATCTAATGGCATGCTATGGAAAATTAACATCTTATTAAGAAAATACATGAATTCTCCCTCCGTTGAAAAGGTCCAAGTAGCGCTGAGTTTCTTACCTGCCCGTGAGACAAGATGGACTGACGGGGTGGCCTCCAAGCCTCCAAACCCAGGCACCCCCCACCCCAGGAGTGTCCTCTGCCACCCTCACGGGACTCACATGTAACAAAAAGCTGTGATTTTATTTTGGGTCATGCTGAACTCTATTTTTGAACTTACCCTGTTACATGTCTGACAGGTCCTGTATTCACGGAGGGACCTGCATTACTCTGGTTCACCCTGAAAAGATGCCATCTCAGACAGGCTGCATGGGAAGGTGCAGTGATCTCCCAGCCCAGCTGCCTGTCTGAACACCAGGGATCCAGGTGAATCCCCATAAGGATAAGGACATTAATAGCCAGATCTCACATGGCCGTAACAATTAGAGCTCAGTGATGGGGACAGAGCCCTGGACTTCTAACCCATTAAAGGAACATAAAAGCCCAAGGCCACAAAGGGCTAGGTATCATCTTTAGATGCAATGAGAGCTCACTGTGCACTGCTCCCCAGGTGAATTCCCTTCTGGTCCTGCCTTCTATGTATCTTCTTTTCCCCACTCCACTAAAGAGTGTTTTAGGAACCTAGCAGATGGACCTAGAGCCATGGCTCTTTCTTGTGCCTCAATGACACATGTTTTCATCACCCTGCCCTGGGCCTGAGCCTTTGAGGGGTTCCACCGACGCCTCGTCCAAACCTGCATTCACCTTGCTTCCCCTTTCCCTCCTCCGACCACTGGTTCTCAGAAATCTTACCAAAATCGAAGGACTTATGTAAATATGAAAAGGGAAAAGCTGTCAAAACCTGCATGAGTTGTTTAAATACCATGAATAAGAACCAGTAACAATAGGCACATCAATGAAGATGTGCTTCCTTCAGACTTGGCCAGGTGCCACCCAACGCGAGTCCCCCAGAAAACGCTGCTCACTCGGCAAACAAGGGAGCTTGGCTCACCCGCCCCTTCCCGGCGCCCCCTCCCCAGGAAAACATTTTTGACAAGCAACTCATCTAGAGCCATTTCCCACAGCTTTCCTTTCATTTGCATTCTCATTAGAATAATGTGATTTCGCAAAGTGGGAATGTGTGTAAGTCTTCACCACCAGGAGGAAACGCTAAAACCCAGATTCCAGGGGACAGGGGAAGATCTGCCCGTGGGGACACAGGGCAGCCAGGAGGAGCCCCGCCAGGGCTTGGCATGTGGCACCAGCCAGGGTCAGTGAACGCCCACAGTGACATCACAGCCAAACAACCGGGACCTTATGAAAACCTCGAATTGACCCAAACCGGAAAGGAGGTTTCAAAATGGAAGAAACACATCCCCCACGTTTTGAAAAATAGGCCCTGGCATCAAAAAAGAGTAAAACAAAGTGTTTTCACAGAGAATGGGAAAAGCATGCCTTTTGCTTTCTCCTACTGCTTTGTTTTCTTGAAGATGCTTGCCCCTAATTTAAAATTGCCACATGCCAACTTTTAAAATTGCTATAATGGAATCAGTTTCTCTAAGTCATTCCAGGGCATGACTTATAGAATAATGCTTTTAGTGTACCCTCTGTGTGTGTGTATGTGTGTGTGTGTGTGTGTGTGTGTGTGTGGTGTGTTTGTGTTTTAAAAGGACATTTACTGAGTGATATCTTGTAAATATTTTTTGGTCATTTAAAAGCAAGAAACAAACAATACAAACATCCTAAGCTCTTTCCCACATCCTAAGCTGATTTCCATTCTACTTTGGTAGGTCGGGTTTCTTTTATGTCCTGAAAAACTGGAAAAGCTTATGAAGCCAAAAAACTTTGCAAAGCAAATTTTCCAGTATTTGCTTAGCTGGATCTTCAAGCAAGGAAAGAAACCGTATTCGGTGTAAAGATACATAATAAATGTCTCAGAACAATTTCAGGACGGAAGAGGAGTTGAGAGTGGGGGATTGAAAACGGAGCTGGAAGTAGGAAAATGGGGCAAAATATTGAGTTTCAAATGACTGTAAAATGAGTTCAACTCCAGAGGAGTTCCTTCTGGAGTACGTTTTCCAGCCAGTCCTTGTAAACTAGATCTCCCTGCATTAGCAAGTCTTAAGGAGCGAAGAAAAAAAGTGAGTTAATAAAATGTTCCTGTGCAACATTGTCCTACCCTGCTCAGAGATGCTTTCTGGCCTTCCTTGGGGCAAACTGGGATCACGTTCAGCATTCCGAGGCTAAAGAAACAGAAAGGGAATGTGTTCAACCTGCCGACTGACACCTCTGTCCTAGGTCACCTGCCCTGAAGATGCTAAATGCTTTTCCAACGTGGTGTAATTTGAGTTTTTTTATTGTTTTTAAGATTCTATGAGCATATCACATTTCATAAACATAAGAATGACATTTCAATTTTTTCATATAAATGGCAAATTTGCAGAATGAGAAAAAAAAACAAGACTCTAGAAACCATTTTTTGCACACCCAAAGAATGTGAGCACAGCCCCCTTCTGGCAAGG